>NC_056739.1:1677671568-1677784068 GCF_019279795.1 Protopterus annectens | reverse complement strand
ATGCCAATGGCCAAAAATATGGCCATTGGCAATGGGAAGCGATGCAAATTAAAAATAAAATAACTTTTTTTTTTTATCTCGATCTCCGGGGTTTAACTGTAGCACAGCGCCATGCCCTAAAAAGCAGAAAATTAATAATTAAGATCCACAAATGTGGATTTTATAGCGAAAATGAATTTACAATGCAAGGGAATGGCAGGCTGAAGACAACATGGCCACCGAGTAGAGGTTGCTAAGGGGGGGAAGTTCAGTCTAAGAGATGGAACTAAGCATTAGTAGGCAGTCCTATGCAAATGAGATTTAGGATAGTGAATCGCAAGTTTACGTAGCAAATGAGCACAGTCAGTGGAGTGTAGGAGTAGGATAAGGGGAGTAACAGAGTAGAAGATAGGTGACATCACGAGGGGGGTATGTATGAAAGGAGTGAAGCTCATTGGAGCAGAGTGACATGTGTCAACTTACTTTTACATAATATTGAAAGAGGTGTGTCAACAGGTAGGCCAGGTAAAGTCAAGAAATCGAAGGTGTATGCTGTGGATAACACCAAAGTTTCTTGCTTAGCATGCATGCGCACGTGTGTGCTCCAGTAAACCCGAGTAAGACAGTGTGCACGCGAGTAAGCGTGTGTGCATGCGTGTAGGCTTGAGTAAGCATATGTAAGGCTGTGTAAACAGATGTAAGCGCGTTTGCACTGGTGTGCGCGCATTTTAAGAAGAATAAGCAAGCTTTAGTCCATGTAAGCATGTGTGCGCACAAGTTAGCTGCTGTGTGTGTGTTTGCACTTGTGTGCGCAGCACCCCCCCCCTGAAGAAACAGTAAGAAAAAAGGAAGCACATCAAATAGTGGAAGTTACCAGGGAGTACTAGCAGAGCTAGCAGGTGAAAACAATCAGAATCAGGCAATTACCCAGGCAGAACACTAGCCCAGCCCAGCACTTAAAACTCTGCAAACAACAGTCCATTATGTTTCTCTCAAGAGACACTGCATCACTGCAGTAAGCTAAAAGAAGTGAAAACTGAAAAGACTTCACTGAGACAAAAAATGTTAGGGGCTGCCATTGCTGTTATAAGGCGACATATGCAACATGCTGAGGGTGGTGATAATTCAAATGCTGCTGGACAACCCACAGTGAGGAGACGGAGAAGAGTGTACAGGCCCAGGGTTACCTACCAGGGGCTACATGAGCTGGAGATAGTGGAGCGCTATAGAGTGGACAGAGACCTCTTGCAGCAAATTGTTGAGCTGTGCAGGCCACACCTCACACACAGAATCAACAGAGGGGAACCCATCCCAGTGGAAACTAAGGTATGTGTTGGCCTAAGAATATTATTGGCCTAAGAATATTAGCAACAGGTACCTTCCAGAGACCAACTGGTGATATGATGGGGATATCACAGGCATCAGCATCCAGGGTACTGCACCAGTTCCTGGATGCCATGTCAGCACATGTCGGTGATCATGTATATTTCCCCAATTTCCATGAGGTATTGGCCAGCAATATGCGTCTCTTCCAGCAAATAGTGGAATACCCTGAGGTAGTGGGTGCAATAGACTGCACGCACATATGCATCAAAGCACCAGCCGGTGAGCAGGGTAGGGTCTACTTCAACTGCAAGGGCTTCCCCTCCATCAACTGCCAGGTCATGTGTGATGCCCAGGGCATAATACTGAATGTGTGTGCTGGCTGCCCTGGAAGCTACCATGATTCCCATATCTGGCATCTGACACAGCTGTACCAGACATTTGCCAATGGGGGCATCCCACATGGTCACCTAGTGGGGGATGCTGGCTATGCACTGGAGCTGTGGCTGATGACACCCATCAGAAACGCACACACACCTGAACAGGAACGCCATAATGAGGCACACGCACAAACACAAAATGTAATTGAGCGTGTGTTTGGGCTGCTCAAGTCACGGTTCCGGTGCCTGGACACATCTGGTGGAGCCTTGCAGTACTCACCAACTACATGTACCCAAATTGTCATGGTATGTGCTATGCTACATAATATGATCCTGCAAAAACAGCTACAGCAGGACCAGCATAGGCCTGGGCCAAACAGCCCCCAACCATTGCCAAGGCCATCACAGGCAGAGAGTGACTCGGAGGAGGAACAACCTGAACTTGCCCCAGTAGGGAGAAGGAGGCGTGCCCAGTATGCTTTGGCCTTGGCAAAGAGGCAACGCATAGTACATACACTGGCTCAGTAGTAACTCTGGAAATGATACCTCTCTCTGACCTGCACATATAGTAAAAGGGATGCCTACATTGACACTATCTGCTTTCAAACATGTATAGGGAGTGTAGTATATGCATCTGACATAGGCAGCCCTGCATCAACACCTGAGGCATGATTGCCATGTGTTAAGCAATATAAAGCAGTGCTAAACAGCATTTACCATCATGAAGTCAATGTAAACAAAATCGCACACACCAACTACTACAAATGTGGTCAATGTAGTGTAATATTGGCCAATACTGGGCAATGTTGGACAAGCTGGGTCTAGGTAGGGCATAGTTGAACAAAAGCCAACATGCTCATATTTGCTCTTCTGGCCCCTAAGCAGTCTGGTCTACTCAGTATGAAAATATAAGCTGCAATGAGCCTCAAACCCAGGATACTGTGCATTATAGTCATAGTACTGAACCACTAAACCATGACAGTAGTGCAGTGGTTAACCTGCATGAAGAAATGTTGATAAGTCTATGCAAAGTATTTCACGGAAACCCTGCAGGCACAGCATAATCCCTGTTGAGTTATGACACAAAGGTGAGTCCTGCAGTAAGAATAGAACCTGACTTTTAACACACACAGTACAAATGTTAATAATGGACATGTAGACATACATCAACAAATGTAGTAGACCTCAGACTGCAACATACTGAAAGGTCACACTGGGCATGCTCACACACTTGAATACATGAGACAAATGTCAGGCAACAGAACACTGACAGTCTGAACTGGGCATGCTCACACACTTAGGCCATGTTGGAGTACAGCCCTGGGCCACACATAGAAGGCAGTTGCATGTGTTAACCCAGGAACCTCTCACTACACAGCAATCTGCCCTGTGCACACACTTATATGACAACAGACACGTATATAATATAGTGGAACCCTGCCATAAGCAAATATGTTCTGCAGATACCTAAGGGGTTCATATAAAGTGTGAAAGCAAAGATGATAAAAACCTGCAAGCAGTATCAGCAATAAATATTGTGCATCATGAAAATTATCATAGGTTCAGAGGTTGATACTAGGCTATCTGCCCTAGGACATGTACAAGCATAGCCAGAGTATGTTTGGCTACTGCAACCCAGTCAAATCAGAGCACTGTGCCTGTGAATAGTAGGTCACACAAGATAGCCCATTTATGTTCAGTGTATTGTGCCTCTGTCTAGCAGGGACCCAGAAGATATCCCATCCACTTGTCAAGATTTCTCCTGTAGGTGGTCAGTGGGTGGCTCTGCCTATGCAAAACCGGGACTACACTCCGGAGTGAGTGGAGGCTTTCTGATAATAATTTGTCCCCCCAGCATGTCCTTTTAACATCAGTGCTGAGGTATATGTCCCTGTAGTGTGTAGCAGAAAGGGAGTCGGATATCCTGAGGTGGAGCATGTCCAGTAAGTCTGGGTCAGATATTGCCTTCAACTACAGGGACATAACACATCCATGTAGGTGGTAAGTGACTGAGTAGAGCTAGAGTTACTGTATCGGAACTGTGCAGGGCGTCTGTGTGAGTCCCTACATCTGCTCAAAGAGTAACATTTGTAGACATTACAGTTGCTGCAGGTGTCAGGTAAGGTACATCCCAAAGGTGGCACAGTAGCCAAGCATGGTCATGAAGAGTATAGGGGCACAAGATTCATAACCCAGAGGCTCCCTTCACTCTGGAATAAAATCCCAGTTCAGGTTAGGCAGAGTCCCTCATTGACTCTCTTCAAGAGGAATCTTGATGAGTGGATGGGAGATCGTAGGTTTACCCCGGGTATCACTTCTGTGTTACTGTTAGACAGAGGCACAGTATACTAACCTCAAAAAAGGACATAGCAAAATTAATTTAAAATGGGTGGCAAAAGCCAAACACACTCTGGCTAGGCTTATAAATGCCCTATTGCAGATAGCCTAGTATGAACCTATGAACCTATGACCACACGTGATCAACATGTGAAATCATGTGGGATATGGTGGGCTATGTAGACGTACTGTCTAACCACTATGGCAATAGGATTTTCAAAGGCGAGAGTACGAACAGGTCGTGTCCCCAAACCCATAACAACTACTACTGTATGTAATGGATTACAACCTATGTGATAATGTGTGGGCATCTTGTCATCTTCAAAGGGGATGACTATACAACTAATGGCATGTAGCCGTGGGCCATGGCTCAGGCACCAGTCAACCTATCTCTGAGAGACCCTGTATGAGTATGCATGTGCCAACAGGACAGCTGATTATGGCACCCAGTTTGCAGTCATCTGCGAACATGGTTAGCCATATCCCTCCTGTGAGAGCCTGTACATCACACAAATATATACCGAACAAGAGAGGTCCCAGGACTGAGCTTTGTGGGATGCCATGTGTAACTGGTGTATAGTCAGACATGGCACCTGCAACACTGAGCATGTGGGTGCTATCCCTGCTCCAGGTAGAAATCCATTGTGTCAGATATGTGTTGATATTGATGCTGGTAAGACTATGCATAATGGCCGAGTGGGGTATTGTGTTGAAGGGTTGTGCAAGGTCCAGGCAGGCTGTGTGGACAACCGTCTCAACACTGATGGACCTGGTAACTGTTGAAAGAATATGAACAAGTCCAACAGGCAAGATCTGCCCACAACAATGCTGTAATGTGTAGGACCCAGTGTCTGTAGGTTTCCCATGTCTATGTGCATGAGTCCCATTACAATACATTCCATAGCTTTGCAGAACAGGCTAGTTAGCCTTTTAGGCCGATATTGTCTGTGGTCTGTTGTGGCAGTATTCAGTGGAGTGGGACCACTATAGCTGTACACCATTCCGTGGGTACATATCCTGCAGTAACTCTTATATCCAACAGTGACATAATGTGAGTGTTACATCTGTCATGAAGGCTGTGTACGACACAGGCTGGGACACTGTCTGGTCCCATTGATGCTGTGTTGTCCACTGTAGGGAGGGCAGCACTCACCTGTTTACTCATGATGTCTGGGAGGTTACACTCTGTTGGTATGGACAGTACCACCTTAGGGGGGATGGGGGGGACACATCTTCACTGAACCTGTTTGCCAGGATGATGGCAATGTCAGTGGGTTCAGGGTATGTTTAGTCAGTATGCGGTAACACACAGCATATCAGTGAGTGTCCAGCCAGGTACCTGAATCAACTGAAGAAGGCCTTGTGAGTGTCCGACGTGTTTGGTGCAATTGTCCATTAGAAGCGAGCCTGACATAAATACCCGAGTGATTGTAGCAGTCCGCTAGTACAGATCACAGATGCCTTCCCTGTCTGGGATTGTGCTCTATCATGTAGTAGCTTCCTCCATTTGTTGTAAAGCGTATTAATGGCTGGAGTCTACCAGACAGGTCCACTGCCATTGGAGGAGTGAGTCCAGTTGTTATTTTGGATGTAATGATCCATGCAATCCACTAGGTGTCCATAGAATGTGTATGTAAAGGATTCAGCAGTCTGAGCCATACTTGCCACTGACCCAGGGTCTCTGAAGGATACCACCGTGGTTTGAAGAAGTGTGACGTTTGCTTTTGGGAAGTTCACCAAGATTACCCAGGATGGGTGTGGGGACAGGATATGGATGTCCAGTGAGATAAAGTATGTTCTGCCCTTACCAATGAGGGGTATATTGCAGGTGTGGAACATAGAGTCTCCATGTCAGTGATGATCATGTCCAATATGTTGCCCCTCTTGTGGGTGTGGTGACCAGTTGTGCCATAGCATATGAGTTTAGAAATAGTAGCAACTGTTGGGCGAGGGTGTTGGGGCCTGAGTACTATCCACAGTCAATGTGTGGGTATTTGACGTCACCCAATACAATGGTGTTTGGGGAGACCTTCATATGGTCCAATGTTCCCAGGAAAGCTGAGTGAGGCTGCTGAGTTGGATAGTGTGGTCTGTAGCAGGCAACAAACCAAAAGGCAGATTTGCACAATGTTAGGTGCATATGTATGGTCCGTGATGCATTGTGCAGTGCTACCAACCCGGAGGTATGTGTATCTATGATGATGTATATGGATACTCCCCCTATTTGTATTGGCCATTCCCAGTTATGTGGTCAGAAAGCATGGTACGAAATACAACCTGGTAGTGCGGGTGTGCATGTGGGAGCCTCAACCATGTGTCTGTTAGTGCACAGATATTGCTATCCTCCATACTGAGGAGATTCCTGAGTGGGCACAATTTGAGGGTAATGCATCTGGTGTTGAGCAGCATTACCCTCAGTGTCATGTACTCTGTAATGTGTATGGAGTTGGTTCTGTCCTTTGAGCCTTGCTTAAATAGGGCAGTATGGTGGCAGTAAGTGCCCTAGCCAGTATTCAAAAGTCCAAGGGTGACAGGTGCAAGCTGTCCATAGGGAAGCTACATGGCATGTCGAGCATGTCACCCCAGGGTGACAGACACTGTATCCCCTTCAAATAACACCAATATGTTAGCCAACTGTTAAACATGATCAGTTTGTTGGTAGACTGTGACATCATACTTGGTGAGTGTAAGATGCTAGACAAGGTCAGGGTAATACTGGGCTGGGCTACATGATCACGGAGTTCCTCTATGTTTCATGTCATGTGGTCCAGGGAGGAACATCTGAGGTTGTACGCACCAGCATGGACAATGATGGAGCCAGTCCTGGACTTGCTTTGGAGTGACCTGAGTGCATGTGTTATGTGGCAGATCCTGACACCTGAGAGACAGCTCAAAGTTACTATTCCCTTGTTTGGCCTGGTGACTGGGACGACAGTGTGTTTGACATTAAGTGTCACCTATAACAAGTGTATCAGGTGTGTTGTTTAGCACAAAGGGCAGTGACTGAATGGCACACTGACATTGTGAACTGTGTGACGTGGGCATTGTAGTGGGGTAGCAGTTGTATGTGTGTCTGCTTTGGAGGTCTCTGCTGCTTAGGCAGAGTGTATGTAGACCCTCTGAATATGTGTATGTGTGATAATGTGGTTTGTTTGCTGTCACTATCTGTGTATTTGAGACGGATATGTGGTGTGTGTGGTCACCCTCACCACCTGATAGACTATGCCAGTCATGGGTCGAGAGAGCTCAGCGTCCTCTATGTCAATATTGTTACATCTCCCACATATATGTGAGTGTGATGTGAGGAGGAGAGGGTTGTCTGTGTACATGAGGCAGATGTGACATTGTGTCATAACCACAATATTCACTAGCTGGACTGGAGAGTACACATGAAACTGACCCCTGGACATGCCAGTGTATTATGATGACATACTCTGTAGCCTGATCACAAAGGATCAGTAGGGTGTTAAGTGTGTAAAAGAGTATAACTGGGATTAGTGCTCAGGTTTGTCAGTGTTTTGTAAAGAGTAGCTGAGAAGGAGTCCAAACTGAGAATCATGACATGTCCTTCAGCTATGTAATAAATAGTAATGCACACACATATATGTGCTGAGTCACGGGCAACTGTACCTTACTGACATTGCCAACATCCTGCCAGACAGGCCCATGTATACATACCCAAACCCCACTGACGATAGTCCCTGACATCATAGCAGGAGATATCACGTGTAGAATGGCTGAACAGCTCTCCCCAAAGCCAAAAGCTTGGCAGCAATCGGATTACATTGTTTCCCAATATGTGTCATGCATGCACTACAGAACAAACAGACCCTGACCTGAACAGTCTGTTGAGCCTCACCCACTCCACAGGACCTGGAACCGTTTAATGTGTTACAGCAACATATGGCACTCCCCACATGTGTGGGTGCACAACACACCATGGGAAGTATAGTCCAGTAAGCCTATAAAGTCTGATCTGCAAGGCCATGGAGTGCATCATGGCAGAAGTCATAAACAGAGCTACTGGAAACCGACAAACACACAACCCTACCAACTGTGGTATGTTCATGTGCAGATCATGGTTCCCAAGCATGCTACACCGTCTGCAAGGCAGCCACCCAGGACATACATCATGGAACAGAGCTACACATGTCCCACATAGACTTTGAACAGCTCTTCATCAACATCACAGACACATGTCGTAGCCACAAAACCAACAATCTGTGCATAGATATGTGTTGACATATGAAGGGATGTCAATGTGTCCATAGATAGATCACACAAGGTGAGACTCACGGGATCCTGTATAAGCTGTTGATACCTGCCGACCTACATGGATCATTCCTGGGATTGCATAAAAATGTGTACACACATTACCATGTCCAGGCTGATGATGTTATCATCCTACAAATATACCAGGAGAACAAAAGCCACCTAGTAAAGCATATAGCGTGCCTTGTTAATGCATATCTCTCTAGTATCATAACATAGTTAGGTAGGGGTTTGAATCCTGTAAATGTCAAGTGGGGGGTGTATGTGTGTGATTTCCTTTGAGAAGAGTAGCCTTTTTGGAGACTGGGAAAACACATTAAGAGAGGTACATCTCTCTTTGGAAAGTTTGATGATGTCAGCATCCTACAAATGTTCAAGGAGAACAGAAACCACCCAGTATTACATGTAGTGCGCCGTGTTAATGCGTATCTCTCTCATATTATAACATAGTTAAGTAGGGTTTTGAATCCTGCAAATGCCAAGTGTGTGTGTGTGTGTGTAGGGGGGGGGGTGTGTATGTGTGTGATTTTTGTTTGAGAGGAGTAGCCTTTTTGGAGACTGGGAAAACACAGTAAGAGAGGTACATCCCTCTTTGGACAGTTCGATGATGTCAGCAGCATACAAATGTTCAAATGGAACAGAAACCACCCAGTATTACATGTAGTGCGCCGTGTTAATGCGTATCTCTCTCGTATTATAACATAGTTAAGTAGGGTTTTGAATCCTGCAAATGCCAAGTGTGTGTGTGTAGGGGGGGGTGTGTATGTGTGTGATTTTTGTTTGAGAGGAGTAGCCTTTTTGGAGACTGGGAAAACACAGTAAGAGAGGTACATCCCTCTTTGGACAGTTCGATGATGTCAGCATCCTACAAACGTTCAAGGAGAACAGAAACCACCCAGTATTGCATATAGTGCACTGTGTTAATGTGTAATCTCTAACATAGTTAGGTAGGGGTTTGAGTCCTGCAAATGCCAAGTGTGTGTGGGGAGGGGGGTGTATGTGTGTGATTTCCTTTGAGAGGAGTAGCCTTTTTGGAGACTGGGAAAACACATTAAGAGAGGTACATCCCTCTTTCGAAAGTTTGATGATGTCAGCAGCATACAAATGTGCAAGGAGAACAGAAACCACCCAATATTGCATATAGCGTGCCATGTTAATGCATATCTCTCTAGTATCATAACATAGTTAAGTAGGGGTTTGAGTTCTGCAAATGCGGAGTGTGTGTGTGTGCCACAGGTGGTCAATGCAGTGTGGGTTTTGCTTTTACTATGGTATGACATATGTTTCAAACAGTATGTGCATTGCACATCGGGTATCTGCATGTCAAATAAATTTGTGTACATGTGACCTCAATCAGTACATAGGTGTGAAGCCTGCATACTACATGAATACATTTGTAACCTTCGACAGATTGTGCCGCTGCTTCTCAGATCATAGGTCACATATGTATGTATGCATCAAGCCCGGCCAATGTAGTGATCCGTGGCCAAGGACATCCCTGCCACACACACCCATGACACGTACTATAGAGTACTGTGAGTGAGGGTAATTGCTGGGGTATATGTGAGACATGTTCATGCACAACAATGACTGGCAATAATGGGCAGTCATTATAGGTGTGCACCAGCCCTCTGGATATGCATGCAGTCTGCTAATGTGCTATGTGAAACACCGAGGGACCCCATAATACCTATGTACATGTGGATACCAAGGGACAGATGACATAACACATGTCTGTCTGTACACATTGGTACCTAACATACATGTTCAGGGCTACCACCTATGTGGTACTGTCAGGATAGTATGTATAGTAAATGTGGATGACTATGCCATAGACGGTGTACTGCTATACAGCATGTACTGGACAACAGGTATCTGTCTGTATGATACCCTTGTGTAGGATATGCATCCCATCCGGGGAATGCAGTGTAGGCCAATGCATGCATTTCCAGATGTGGATGGACATATCCCTAGTGTGTTTGCATGTACCTAAGAGGCCTATATGCCACACAGGTGTGGTCCCAGGAACGTGAGGAGGTCAATACCACTGGTTACTGTTATAGTATAGTACTGGAAGGATCCAACTGTTACTGAGTTCCCTACAACTGTGAGTCATTTGTCGGGACATCATCTAATGATTGGTTATAGTCATGCTGTTGAGGTAGTGTATACTGCCATTCTGCAGATCATTGACAGATATCAACGGTATCACCCACAGCATAGTGCCAATCCATGTCATACACACATGTGTACCCATGTTAGTACATATCTGTAGTACAATGCATATTGGCCATCAAAAGATACCATGAGATGTTAACAATGTGTAGAACAGGGTATGTTGCACATCCCACGTGTCCACTATGCACGTACATGCAGACAGTGCGCATACACCATGTTCACAGATGTACACCCACTAATTTGTAATGCACACATCACACACGCACTGTCCACTCGCTATCACATGCTGGCAACACTGTACACTTCAGCCAAGTGGCACATGGGTGGACAATACATACTCAGATCTAACACTGGTGTAAACAATGCTACAATGACTATCACAGCTGTGATGCATAATGCCTGCTCAGATATAACTACAAGGATATCAGTACACTTTCCTGTTGGCAACTTGCTACTATTGCTACACTGCTATAATGTCACCCTGTGCATCAAAACCATGTTAGCCTATTCCTGCATCAATGTGACAGATGACAGGAGATGGCACAGGTGTCATCATATGCACAGGGTGTGTTGTAGGTTTGCCAGAGCCTGACACTGACCCATCCAATCGGCATGTCTGTGTGTGTGTGTGAGGGACAACAGTACTGCATGGACCAATGTTGATGTAATGTGTGTGTGTATGTGTGAGCCCTAGTTGTATGGTAAATGTGTTTGTGTCTGCATGCACACAACTCCACCATGTGGCTGCCATATACGGGCGGTTGTGGGACAGCCACAGACTGTACCTGCTAGGCCATAGAGATCACTGTCTCCAGCCATGGACAACATACCTGTGCCTAGCAGGAGTGCTGCGGGCAGTATCAGGTACCAACTCTGACTGGGTGCTATCATCAGAGGCAGAGGTATGATGACTGGACCCATGTCCCTGCTGGGACTGGCCAGCACCACGTGCACATGGTCTAGTAGGATGGTCAATGGACAGGCCAGCCCCAGCATTGCTGGGGCTGGTACTGCCACTACGGGAGTGGCTGTGATCCATGGTCCATCCGCGATGACTGCCAGCTGATGCTGTTGCTGGCATGCATCCGCGTCGGCTTCTCATCCATCCCACATGGTCCTGGCTCATGGCTAACACATTGTGGAGGACATGTAATGTCCCCCTCCAACAACTATCAATGACCGTGGTGTAATTCCGGATGGCACCAGCAAGGTCACGGATGCTGTCATTGATAGCAGTGTAATGTGCTCTCTGCACCCTTAGTCCCTGTCGGGTGTACCGTTCCATACCTGCCTGTCTCTGCATTATAGCCCAGAACATACTGGAGGTTGTAATACCTCTGGGAGCATGTCTGCCAGGGGCAATATGACCAGTGGTGCTCCACCGAGAACCCCTGGACATCCGCCTATGTGGTTACCATTCCAGTAATCCTGCTACGGCTGCTGTGAGGGGATGCACGTGCCATAGGTACCACACTCTCCTGGTCAGTGCCAACTGTATGCTGTCCCTCAGCTACGGCCATTGGTGACGAGGGATGTATTGGCAGTATGAGTGTGCACATAGATGGGGTTGACCGCTGTGTACTGTCAATTGGTGGACCAACGACAGACACTGTCAGACCTTCCTGTGCCACAATACATGTCTCATCATCTTCACTATTAGTGGCGGTGACATCAGGTTCCCTGCTGCATTCAGCCACCCCTAACTCAGCACTTGTGGAAGGAAGACAGGAAACACACTTTACAATCTGTACATGATGTTAGCACACATGCACACATGCACACATGCACACATACACACATGCACAGAAATACACTGCTCACCACAGCACATACACACGCACACACCAGTAATCCAACACATACACAATAGTGGGCGATGGTGGGTGACAGTATCACAAGGCAAACAGTCACCACACACGTGTCAGCATGCAGACCATGTGTTGCTCAACACCATGCAGTGCAAGTGTAGACAGCTCTATCTAATGACATTATACATGGCTTTGATGCATGTGTGTAGTTGTTCAGTGATTGGCTACACCTTAAAATACAATGTGTACATGGACACAACATTGCTGTGCAAGAATTATCTGCTCTGCAATGTTATGTGCACCATCACTCAATGGTATACATACCATGGCTGCCTGTGTTATCTGTGTGATACATAGATTGCCATGTCTGATGACAGTGTCTGTATCCATAGCACATAATAGTGGGCACAGGTGTAGCAGATGCATGCAATGTACAAACATGGCATGAGTGGTGCATGTAGACGTGAAGGAATCCCAATGCACGACATGGACATTGTACAGTGGTTATGGTGAGTGTGGGACATATTGCAGATATGTTAGTGCCAGCCATGACATGGCATGCTACACAACTGCAACATTAAACACCACACATACCCAATGTGTGTCATGTGACCTATACACCCAATAGCATTCCAGGACATATATGTGACTCTTTGTACAGATGGCGACTGCTGTGCAAAATGTGTGTACTAGCATATGTAAGCACACACACAACATGCTATGCATAGTGTGTATAGGTGCATATGTTTGCACACACAGAACAATGAGGTGCACAGCAAAGACTGCTATGTGCAGTACTGTGGTCACTGTAACCGGATGGGGTGTAGTACCATGTGCCATCATCATCATGCATCTTGTGGTCACTCACGGCTACTACTGTGTGACAGACCACCGCCTAGCATGCTGTACCTGAACTGCAGTGCCGTGGATACATTCACTATTACACAGCCACTTTGTACATGGGTGTATGAGGTGCCCAATAGGGAGCATTGCCTAACATGACTGTGTTATGTGTTGAAGAGTGTTGCACAGCCCCATGATAGGCCTCTACCCCTGAGGTACATCATGTGTGTGTGTGGATGACATGTGGGATACTGAAGTGTGACCCTACAGCGGGTGTGTGGTTACACCATATGTAGCATGACTTTGTGTACTGCATGTGATAAATGTGTTATGTTGTGTACAGGTGTTGCAACTATGCCTCTCCAATGTGCAGTACGAGGTTGCCACAACTGTGTGTCATGCTCTGTTTATTGCATGTCATTGAGGCAGCTACTGACATTACTGAACTGTGCAATGTCTCACAGCAAACATGCATGGCATGCATTATGTGTAGGTGTGTTACGTTTACATGGCGTACACCTCACCTATGACATGCATATTTCATTACCAACATTGCAGGTATAACACACTCACCAACATGGATCGGCTGCCATGCCATCACACCAGAGGGACCTACGAGAATATGAGAGGGTTTGTCTGTGGCTACAACTGTGGCATTGCTACAGTGGGTATGCTAAACTGCAGTACAACAACAGTCGACAGTCACAGGTGTAGGGATATTATTCAAACTATCCGTATTGCACAACACAGCGGAACTGCTAAACACAGAGTACACATCTCACGTAGATATAATCTAACAATACATTTAACTGTAGTCTACAGATAGGGCATGTTACCTGCTTGCTCCAGGTGGATGTGCTGGGTGGCTCCAGCCTCCATTACAACACATGTCAGAGGTTGATGTAGCTGTTGTCCAGGAGCCACCATGCTTAAGAGCAGCTCCTCCACTCTGGTGAGGGGGGGATGAATGGCCACCCCACCACCTGTGGCAAGCTGCTGTCTTTGGATATCAGTCGCATGCCGCCAGACTTGTCTAATTAAATCACTGCAGTGATGGTGTACCTGCTCATATGTCCGGTTATGCACGCCTATGCCATTTACCTGACGAACAAGTTCCTGCCACAGTGCAGTCCACTCCTGCTGATGCTGGCTGCTTCTGGAGAACAGCATTGTGTACCGCTGCAATAGGCTTTCAAGTATCACCTCTTCCTCATCCGCTGTGTATGCTGGGTTGCGTTGGTGGGCCATCTAGCTGAAAAAGATATGAATAATATGTGTAAGAGTGTCCTGTGGCACACTTTACACCTTTACTCACAGATATCACTTTACTGACATATATACCATCCTATTGTCTGTCAGAGGTTACACATGTTCAATACCACTTATTGGTTCTCAGGCCACAACTAACTAACACTGCCTGGCAGACTCTATATATCACACCATTATACAACAGAACCTGACACACTGTTTGTGACACATTGCACAACCTCAGGACAGGGGTGTATATCACACCAATGCACGAACAGAGATGTCATTCATTGCAATGGATGTAAAGTACAGGTACAGTAGTACCAATCAACCACCCTAGTCATTGATGCCATAGCCCTGTCTAACAGATGTGTCCAGTTTTTACTATAGGTGGCATACTGCTGTAACAGACTATATATGTTGCTGGATACACACGTGTACCCTGCAACACACATATGATTGCAGCCATTGTACAGGCATAATCAAACACACACACCAGGCAAACATACAACACACCACTGTATGCCAACACAGATGAGCATTACCATACAGTACCGTGTGCCACTACTTACACACCCTTATGCCTGCATTCTGTCCTCTGTGCAGACTACAGGAAACACACATGACAGTGTTTCCAAGCAATGTGAACACACACCATACTGTGCTGCTTAGGCCTACAGCTTCAGGTAGTACTACAGTTCATATTGGTGATGGATTCACCAGCAGTACCACTCACTAAGCATACATGTATTGCTTTAGCCTACAATGACACACCACATTCATCAATGGAGAACTACATTACATAATATGCGGTACTATTATGTCTGCCTAACAGTACATTACACATCAGTTGCTGTCCTCACAGCTAGGATAGGCACTACCATGTCAGATACAACATCACACTAATCTATCACACCTTTACAGACCTTGCACACATTCAGCGATACACTTATTCAACCTCACATAGCAGCTATTGCATTAAGTACATGTGTGAGTGCATAGTGTCATAGGTATGTAATATGCTATTGGCCCTAGGGCCTACAGCAGCCTAGCCATATGCTACCCTGGCCTTTGACACACATGTACTTTGATTTCACTTGCCCCCGCCAACCTGAACCACAGAGGTGTTTCCTGGGGTGTATTACCAATCTCCCACACAATCATCAGGGGTATTTATAACAACTGCTAAGGAGGAGCCTTGTTTGCTATTGCTATGTGGTCTATTCTGGTGTATGGCATATCTCTGAGATGGGAACCTATCCCTCCAGCATGTGCTGTTTAGTGAGCTGACAAGGTTTAGGGCCCTAGAGCATGTATCCTGGAGGGATTGTGATATGTTGCCATGGTGGTTGTCACCCAGCTATGGGTGTGACATACCTCTGTATGTCTGGCAGAGGTCACCTCTGTGTGGCCAGTATGCAATACAGTGTAGTTGTGGTTTTGTGAGTCAGTCTGCATAGGGCATCTGTTTGCGGCCAGTATTACCCTTTGGGAGGTCTGTCTGTGGCCTGTTCACCTGGTGTAGTTGTCATGTGAAGTACACACCACACAGGGCATTGTGATGAGTAGAGGGGAACTCTACCCTATACTTCCATAGATGACACACCTGTTGTCATAACACACACCACATAGACAGATTACAGGTGTAGTGTGGCACTGTCTTCATCAAAGCGGAGGCTACTGTCCACCTGTGTCCCATGTTCCCTTATCACACTTTCACTGTTAGGTGATCTCTACCTATATGGTAGTTAATGGGTACACTGTTTTGGGAATGTGGAATGGCACTGCAGTATCAACACTTGTCTACAGTCCATGCCTTGGTCACCACACACCTGTTGCAGTACATATGACCCCGTGTCTCTCTGTCTCTCTCTCTCTCTCACTCTAAATATATATATATATATATATATATATATATATATATATATATATATATATATTAAATATGCATATCTATACACATACATGTACACATCCATTGCTGTACACATGGATGTACATATAGGCACATGTACAGTCCACCTTTCATGGTGAGGATATCACTTATGTGACAGTTGTGGGATGTACAGGTATGTGATTAAATTGCACAATGTTGTGCAGAATGCATGTGGGTGTCCTCAGCCCCTGTAGCATTAGCAGGCCTCACTGGCTGTAACACAGTAGATCTGACAAATCTGTCCCAAAGCATTTAACCACCACATGACATATATCAACACTACCATAGCTGGCCTTAGGCATTGGCCAACTGGGTGGCCGCCTAGGGCGCCGCTCTAGCAGGGGTGCTTTTCCACTATTTATGTGGTGTAGTAAGACAAGGATGGGGGCACCAGGAAGTGTAGTAGGGGGCACCGTGGAGCCCTTTTGCCTAGGGCACCAGTTGACCTAAGGCCGCTCCAGCGCACTGCATGCTGTTTTCTAGACAACACACTATGACCTACATGGATATATGCACATATCAACCTTCACTGACAGATATCTGTCCACCCTTCACTAACAGTTGCAGTATGTCCCTTGCCCTATGCACATGTGCCGATACAGATAGATACATACTGCTGCCACACATGGATGATTTGCAGTGTGTAGAGTACTCTTCAGGAACATCTACAACATGCCAACACATACATGTGAGTTGCATACCTTACCTTTGTATTTCCCTATTCCGTGTGTTACAGTTTTGTAGTTTTTTTTTTATTGGTGGTTTGTTTTGGGTTTTTGCCCTCTATTTAACTTTCTGTCTCAGTTTCTCACTCTGTTCTGTCTCTGTCTCAGTCTGTGTCTGTGTCCATGTCTCTCTCTCTCTCACTCTCTATCTCACAGCACCTGCAATGATCCAACTCTACTCAGTGGCATACCACCTGTTCAGAGGCGATCTGTGCCTGACGTATAAAGCCATGTCTAACCCGTAATTAATGGACATGCTGCACCTCAGAAAATCCAAATCCCATTGAGCTACACGCTTGAGAGACTTGAACCTCAGCACTGAAATAAATAGGACATGCTGGAGGGACAGATTCATAACCCAGAGGCTCCCTTCACTCTGGAATAAAATCCCAGTCCAGGTTAGGCAGAGTTCCTCATTGACTCTCTTCAAGAGGAATCTTGATGAGTGGATGGGAGATCGTAGGTTTACCCCGGGTATCACTTTTGTGTCACTGTTAGACAGAAGCACAGTATACTAACCTCAAAAAAGGACATAGCAAAATTAATTTAAAATGGGTGGCGAAAGCCAAACACATTCTGGCTAGGCTTATAAATGCCCTAGGGCAGATAGCCTAGTATGAACCTATGAACCTAATTGCATGTGTATACTGCCATTCTGCAGATCATTGACAGATATCAACGGTATCACCCACAGCATAGTGCCAACCCATGTCATGTTAGTACATATCTGTAGTACAATGCATATTGACCATCAAAAGATACCATGAGATGTTAACAATGTGTAGAACAGGGTATGTTGCACATCCCACATATCCACTATGCACGTACATGCAGACAGTGCGCACACACCATGTTCACAGATGTACACCCGCTAATTTGTAATGCACACATCATTACAAATTTTTCTAGGTATCTGCACTTGTGCATGTGACAGCCTCTTCACCAATTGCTGCCCACCATTCAGTAATTGCATGCAGCCTGCTGTTTGGTGATTGCATTACTCACTGTGATTGCAGCCCACTGCTATAAAATGCTAGGTTAGGTAGGTGTAGCCCTTTCAGATTTCCAAGGTGGGGCCCATACTTGTTTGCTCTGGACACTGTAGTGTCAGTCTGAAAGTTGGTATATGTCTCTTATTTGATGCTAGGGTTGTAGCCAGTTATATGCATGTTGTACTCAAACCTGAATGTTGCTGCTTCCAGTACACACATCTCAGTGTAGACATGTACGCACCCCTCCAAATGCTAACACAGGATACATGGGAGTATGTACTTTTTTCTCACTTACACAATTAACTGCCATACAAATGTGGTTATTGCACTGTATTCCTGTGGCCAATATTTATCCTGGTCTGATACTGTGTGGTGTTTGTAAGGTGCTACTATAACATAATTCCCTGCTAGGATGGCTGGTTCTCCTTTCACAGTCATGTCATGCAATTCCACAACCACTGCTGGTAAAGACCCACAGAAAAGGATTTGTGTTATACCATTCCTAATTTCCATTTACATTCCCTCATTGTAATGCATGATATATTTATTTCAGAACCAAGTTATTTGTTTATCTGCTGTGGCTTAGTGGTAATTCATGCAGTTTATTGTGTCAGTGGTCTGGGGTTCGAGACTGGCAGAGGTTTTTTCTTTTGCTGCTCAGCAGAACAAGGGCCCTGCCATAGAGTGACTAAGGCACTTTTAAGCAGTTGTAAGTGGGTTTGAGCAGGTTTGCACGACACTTAGCTAAGCGCACACATGCGCACATTTGCTTAAACCTGCTTACTACCGCTTAAAAGTGCTTACTCCCGCTAAGCCCCACGCTAATTTCTTTTAAAGAAAAGAAAATGGGGAGATAGGAAAGTGGTGAATAAGGGGTCACAAAGAGGGACAGACAGTAGGTAAACAAGCTCGGGATGTGCAGGACGGGTGTAGGGAAGGTCCATAGCTTCCCATTTCTTTAACAGCAACAGCTGTGCATATGCAATAAATTTGGAGTGAAATTTGAAACCTTCCACCCCTGGGAGAGGGGTGAGGACAACAAAGTATGTCGTACTGCCAATTCTAATTATCAGCTTACATGTCCAATGGCCATCTGTGCAAAATGGGCAGCTATGTATGGGGTGTAATTTTTTTGTGAGTACAGATTGCCCTTTTTTTTTTTTTTTTTTCAGGTGAGAGTGGGAAGTGAGGTAGAGGAAGTAGGTATGTCCGGGGAGGTAGTTTGGGAAGGTAAACAGACAAGACAGACAAGATGCATACAGGGGCAGTGTATGACACATGGGGTGGGTGAACATAATTGAAGGGGTCAGATGTTTGGAAATCGCAAGCCCATGAGCTCACAGATGGTAACAGTGGAACTGAGATCCCCACCCATGAGCAGTCACCACTGAACCTTCACAACCCAGAGGGTGGCTGTGCTGGGGCTGCATAGGATGGGCAGGCTCACCCATGAGATGTGCCACTCTCACCTCGAGCTGGCGTAGGGGATCAGCGACTGAACGCTGGATCTCCCTACGCACCACAACCTGGACCCTTCGAAGGGTGACAGGTGGCCCTTCTCTGCCTACACTTGCATGGGGGGATGAGCCCCATCCCCTGCATCGCTTCCACCCGAAGGTGGCACAGGAATAATGGAGGAGGGGAGCCCAGGCTGGGCATCAGACCTGCTGGTGCCAGGTGCACTCGCCAGCTGAGGAGGGACAGGTGGGTCCGCTGGGACCGGCCTTCCCATACGTTCTGTGATTAGGTGTGTTTAATTACAACATAAGCAAAACAGCATTCCAGATTCATTGTAACAGCATGCAGTAATATTCCCATTAACCCAACACACCAAGGTTACAACAGTTGAACAGCAGGCATAACACATGCATATATTGAACCACAGTGGATATTCCAACAGCATGCAGGGATGTTTGGTAGCAACAGGCCACCATGATTGTGGTGTTTAAACAGGGCACATGCAGCAACGTGAATGCAAATATTTATAGAACAATAGGACATATGTCCCAATAAATATTTAAGATTACACATAACCATTGAGGTGTGGAATTGTATGGTTTATGCACATACAGTAGGGTGTAGAAAAAACCTTGGTTAACATCTTATAATTACCTGTTCGTCTACACTACATTCCTAGTGACTGCAAGTGTATATCCCCTACATGTATTATTACACTTGCCACCATACATTAGGTTGTGTAATGGGTTTGGCTAGTTCAATATATGCCTGACCTATATCTGACATACTAACTGTCCAGGATGCAGATGTTACTGCTACATATTTCTTGATTGCATTTATATTTCTTTATCTACATATCTGGGATGTTTTCACATGACATTTTCACTTTGATTTGTATAGAACCCTGCATTTCTTGACACACACTCACATTTCTGGGGAAAAATAACATGCTACACGTGTGCCAGATTTACTTATTCATGCCAGCCAGTAACTGACTGTTGTGGACTGTATATATGTTTCACAGCTACTAGCATTTCATTCACCCACTTTATATGGGACTGCACAACTCTGGGTTGCCAGCACCTTTTCAAACAGTACTGTTTGTATAATGCAAGGGTACAACAACATTTCAAACTCTGTGACACAGACACACTCCGGGTTTTAGACCTTTATTAATAACATTACACACTTTTCCACAGGCTCACTCCTTTATTTATTTTAATGGTGTATATGGCAGACATGTTCAAGACATATTATACCTTTATTAATAGGTTAGAACACTCTTTTTTCAGGCTCACTCATTTTAAATGACAGTGCCTGCAGAGATATTATTCCAGACATATGTTACCTTTCTTAATGGGTTACTATACTCTTTTTCTGCCTCTCTGACGTTTTTATCTGACAGTACATGCAGAGGACTTATTCAGGCAATTTTATGGTTGTATTATTGGACTACAACACTTTCTTTCATGCTCTCTCCCATATTTTATATAACAATATATGCAGAATAATCACTAACCTGCCTGGTGGCGCAGCCTTAGCAGCCTATCAGCATAGGCTTACTGATTCACAGCACGGTCACCTGCAGCTGTAAAGTAAATGAAGGGATATTGAGACAAACCTATCTGTTATACATACTCCATTATCAATTCTTACATACTGCGTTTCATGGCTACATACTCAGTTGTGGGGCATCCCACATCCCACGGGCCTCCTGTATCCATTGGTTCAGGTGGTCCTGCTTTCATCTCTTCAGGTTTGCATGGTGGTGATGGACCTGCTCACCAGTGCAAGGAACGCCTGTGGCACTGGTGAGGTCATGAGCTAACCGGTTCCAAGCCTCTGCCTTGTACGCCATCCCTTGGAACTGGCCCTACAGGAGTCTTGACTCATGATGGTGGACAAGGAGGCAAACCATGTATTTGGACTCCTCGATGCCCCAATGTTGTGCTCGGAAGCATGTTCCCTCTCCGACAGCAGACATTCTAACTGCAGATGTGAGCTACAATCAGTTATGGCATGTATTCCCGCCTGTGGGGCTTAAATATGATGCATTTCCTGCACTTTTTTGTGATTGACTATTTTGTAAAATTCTCGGCTGACTGCAGATCTGCTTAGTAATGCTTAAACTACCATTAGTAAGTACATGAATGTTAACAGTGGCTATTTCCCCTATGTTGTCATGGCTTAGTGGTTCTGTACTTTGCTTCTGATGCACAGAGTCCTGGGTTCGAACCTTTCATTCATTTTATTTTCATACTGTTGAGACAGGCTAGTGGGTGTGGCTGTATTTAAGCAACTTTGCTCTATGTTGCTCCTTGGTGCCCTGGTTGGCGTGGCGTGCATGTCCGTGCAAACACATTGCGCTGGTTAAAGCACTGTTAAAATATGGGCAACTCTATTGCACTGGGTAAAGTGCTGTTAAACTGTGGGCAACTCTATTGTGCTGGGTAAAGCGCTATTGAACTATGGGAAACTCTATTGCACTGGGTGAAGTGCTGCTTAACTGCAGGCAATTTTATATTGGGATCCTTTAAAATATTTATTTTGTTCACTGATACATTGGCCATTTCACTGCTTTTTAGTTATGTTTAAACATATTTGTTAGGTATTATTCCATACACTGATTTAAAAAATAAATACGAAAGGGAGTGGTGAAACTCAAACCATGAACGCCTCTTCTTTGTGTGAATGCTCTACCATTACGCTATTGCTATTTGGTGTGATCTGCATAAACATTCTTTCTTATGCTCTTCCATGTCAGAATTGCTAACTGTAGCTAAGCAATGGGCACACCCACGCACACACACGCAAATATGGGCAGCTATTTTGGGAATTTAAAAAAAAAATAATGTTATGCATTTTAGAACTGTGATAGGGGTTTACAATATCAGACAGTGAGGTGTTGGGTGCAGGGACATTTGAGCGAACTCGCTCTTGTTTATTTGCTTTTATTTTAAACACTTGCAGGGGCGTGGACATTTAGACTGCTCAGTAGTCGGACATGCCTCCTGCTTTCTTACATGGTCCGTGCAAGACTTACGGTTGAGTCAGCATGCCCTCGTGCATATTCATGGCACGCTGATGTCATACCGTTCAACTGCAGCCTCCGAGTAAGACTTATTAAGTCTTACACTGAAGATTCGTGAATCCGGGGGATACACTATGCTGAAAAAGTTTGCACCAGCACTACATTGCAGATATTTACATTTATTTGTCCAGTAAATATGTAAATATGTAAATATGTATACACATCTTAATTATATAAATATCTTAAAAAGGGAATGACATTTACAAAACTGCTTTGCAACAAATTGAATGTCACATCTTAAAAAGTCATACTGACAGTTGGGGTCTACTATGGATCGATATTAATAATTGTATAGTTGTAATAATAACATATATGTCATTTAATTACTTGTTCAATATATAAAATCACTGGTATGTTTGGATGACATATGAAGAGGCATGTGTGCTAAAGAACATATGTGTTGTAACTTGTTTGTAAATTTTACAGTTTTAAGATATATGTATATATATATATATATATATATATATATATATATATATATATATATATATATATATATATATATATACTTGTTTTCCAGGTAGGTGCAAAACTGCTCTTTCAGGAATTTAGTTGTGAGGAAATCTGTCCAGTCAGTAAATATGTAGGTGTCAGGAGTTGTTAAATTCCAGTCATGCTAGGTGTTAATGAGTTAAGTATCACACTTTCTTTTGGGATGTTGCTTTCATGAAGATTGTTAAAGTATTTTTGTTACTACCCTTGCATGCTGTTTTACAAATGTTGCGTTAGACAACCACATAGACTGTGTTAAGTTGAGCAAGAGAAAAGGTGAAGATCTGGGTTGTACCGCGGCAGATAATTCTCTTTATTCTCTCTGTGGATGTCCAAGAGTCCATTGATGATAAATGTAGGAAACATGCTAGGCCGCAAGTTGTGAATAGGCTACTTCCTGTAGGCTTCCTTCTACTTTTCTTTGTGTGACTCTGATGAAGCCATTAATCCAGGACACTTGTGTTAGCAAATACATAAAATAAACATATATCTGGGATTCTGATGGATATTTCCTTGACAGAGACAAGTAATGGCAGCACTCCATGGACTGTGGGTCATTGTATTGTTGCTTAATGCTTTGTCCTTCCTTTTTTAAAAATCTCATTTCACTTTTAGGTAAAAAACATTACTTAATGATATATTGACAGCTTTGGTTCCCTAACAGCTTTCATGTCTACTGAGTTGATTTATTCTCCAGAACTGTAGTACTGAATTAATTGAAGATTGCAGCTTTTATTATAAAATAAAATAAGTGAACAATTATGGTGTACTATGTAGCTTTACAGACAGCAGCAAAATACAAGCAGAAGTAGTACTAGAAAAGTATTGAAATGCATCAGACTGATTCAGAAATCAGATTAGGTAAAGAAGATTCAAAGCATGTGGAATCTAACATGGTCACTAGTTTATCTCTGTGAATGCCAGATCTCTGTTTCTTGCAGACAACAAAAGATGAAACGTATTAGGAAAAACAGCTGTAGGTATATTATGACTTTATTTACAGAAACATTAGAAAAAAGAAAACAGGCAGATTGGAGCCTCACTAATATAAAGTCAAACAGAAGGTAAGTACTATAATTTCGCAATTTATTTGTGAACATTTCCTGTATAACCTAAGTAGCCATTAAATGAGAGCTTTCAAAAGTACAACAGTTGCTTTAAAGTAAACTTCATTCCCACTGTTAAAAAAATAAATCTACTGACACATATGCATCTAATTTATAAGCTAATTAAAACAGGTGACATGACTTCTACAAATGCATTTAGACCCAGGGGTACCACAAAATATAATACCAAGCATAGTGTCAGTGCATCAGTAGTGAAATGAAATTCAATTATGCATACATGTTTAAAAAATAGTGCCTTCAACAAATGCTTCCATACTTCTGGCAAACAGTATTACATTTTATTCACAGAATTTGACATTCTAGGCAGAATTCTGAAGACAGTTCACTAGAAATTTACTCATGATAAGGGTCTTGCAACTAATTAGAACTGTTTAATTGTGTCCAGAAGTGTACACTCTGTCATAGATGTGGTGGTGAGGACTCCATACTTCATTTACAGAATATTCCAGCAAGGAAACTGACTTGTGGAATTTGTAGAATGTAGTTATGTAAAAAACGTCCAATTACAGAAAAACACGAGTATGATTATATAGTAAATAACACAACTGCACACAGAATGACTGGAAGTTGGAGGCGCTTTACATTTTAATCATCAACAGGTGGTATTCATTTGTACCCTGATCAGCAAGAATGACAATTCTGGGAAGTAGTGTAATATATGGCAATATATATATTTCAATATGTTAAAGCCTGTCTGTAGAAAGTTGCATGTTTTGTAGAACAATTATTTGAAGAAATAATAGTAAAGTCCTTGTGGAGGCAGGAAATACATGTACCAAGTCAGTGTCATTTATTGAGCAGTTTGCTAAAATCCAAATGTTATCTGGTGTCGCAAGTGAAACAATACATTTACAGAAATAAAACATATTTTTTTTCTGAAGTTTGGTATTTAAGAGTATGATTTGTGTTGCATAAATGGCCAGACTGTAACCACCAAGAACTGATTGCATGATACCTTAAAAAATAAAATGGCAACTTTGGATCAAGAAATTCTGTTTAGTTGTACTCTGAACTGAATATAAGAGAAGCTTTGAAAGGCACTGTGTGTCATGCCTTTGTGTATGACATGGAAGAAGCCTTGGAGTTATGCAATATTTTTATGCAATATTTTTCTATCTAAGAAGAGGATTAAGACAAACTATCAATGAGTTGTAAGAAGTTCACGGATTATTGTGAGACTAGAATGAACATACTGTTCCCTTGCATGTTGCAATTTAGAGACTATACATAGGTATTTGGCTAAGCTAAATAATTAAGCCAAAGAATGAATTTGGTGAACTGCATGCTTCTTTAATAAGGGCTAAGAAATGTTTATATAATACATTAGCT
Source organism: Protopterus annectens (assembly GCF_019279795.1). Classification (NCBI taxonomy): domain Eukaryota; kingdom Metazoa; phylum Chordata; order Ceratodontiformes; family Protopteridae; genus Protopterus; species Protopterus annectens. The sequence continues at coordinate 1,677,758,550 of NC_056739.1, read as the reverse complement.
AACAAGGATATGCTATAAAAAGGAGTAGGTTATGCAGAATGAGTGGAATTATACGTACACAGTTAAAAGAATTAACTAAGGAAATTGATACATTCAAAAACAAAATCACTGAAATAAAATGATATTAACAGAAATAATGTAAGAGTGCATGGTAACAATGATGCCGATGAGAAAAGAACTATGATGTGTACAGTATGTATGCCAGTGTTGGAGTTCATGCCTTGTCTATAAGGTGTGGCTGTAAGCATGAAAGGAATACGTGTCCTGCATTTAATCAAGTGTGCAGAAGTTGTGATGGAAAGATCAAAGAAGTATAAAATGTCAGCTGTTTCTGTTCTACTACACTTTTCCTGTACTACCTGACCTATTGACGCTGCTGATGCTATCATATCTTGCAGTACAGATTTGATGGCAGCAAGGTTGTCACAGGACACAGTAGTCTTTCTCATTAACTTCACCGTTGTAACTGAGCAGTTCAACACATTACAGCAGTCTCTCTCATTAACTTCCTTCCTAGGCAAATAGACGTTTGAGACCATTACAGCGGTATAGATCATTATTGTCCTTTCTCTACACATCACAGCAGTCATTCTTGTTAACTTCCTTTCACTATAACTATTAAGTTCAGCAATTTAATGCAGTCTCTCCCACTAGCTTTTACTCTGTATAACTGGAAGGTTCAACACATTATATCCAGTTCCATCATTAACGTCCTTCCTCTATAACTGAGAAGGTCATTTCTTATCTCCTGACACTCTTGTAAGGGAACCTCATACCCTCTAATTTAAACTATATATTACATCCTGTCCCCCCATTCCCTAACCCATTCCCTCTCACACCGTACTTCTTACTGACATGCCCCAAATTAAGTGGTCTTTTGATCTTGACATGCCTGTAATTAAACATTTTTTAATATACCCCCATTATTGTTACCAACCCCATTTTTCTTAATTGTATCCTTTCCTCACAAAAGCTCTATTTATCTCATGCTGCTCCTCAGTCTATCTTTCTGCTCCACAGCACTTTATGTCAAAACTACATTAGCATATATTACTACCACTGCATTTCTCACGTACAGTACCATTTACATTTTCTTTGCTGACAGCCTCAGTCATGATTCTCAACCCAATACTTCTTCATATCCTACGGATGCAGACTGCTCATTAATCTTACTTTTCCCTACTGACCCTACCAGTCCTCTTGTCTTTTCCCAATGGCTACAGCTCAAATTGCCTTATTCTTCATCACCAACAGACATTACCCTTATTCATTCTTTACAATAATTTTTAACTATCTGCACTCTTTGTTTCTATATCACTGCCTTACATATCCTGCCAACACGCCCTCTGGGTCTAAATTCCCTTTCTTTCTAGCATGATCTACAGCAGAACACTTTATTACCACCTTGACCTACAACAGCTTAAAGCATGGGCAACACGTAGCTTAGTGGCTAAGATCTTTTCATTATTGCCTGAAGGCCATAATTTGATCCTCCTTTCTCAGCACTGTCTGTGTAGTGTTTATATCTTTCCCAACCATCTCTATGGGTTTCCTCTGCATAGTGCAATTTCCTGTCACATGCCAAAACATGCTAGTTGATTGGCCACCCTAAATGCCCATATATATTACATTTACTTTTGCCCTTATGGCCTAAGTAGTGACTGAAAATGAATCATTATGATCGGTTCACGTAAATGAAATTAAATTAATAGTTAAAACCTACTGAATTGTATATCAATATAGCATGCTTTATACAATCTGAAAACACATTGCATAACCATAGACCTAGTACTCTGAGTACCAACAAGTTACTTCCAAACTCCATTTTAGCCACTCACTCAGAAATCCACAATTTGTTAATATCACTTGCCAAATAATCAGTAACAAAACTGAATATTCCTTCATTAACCAGAATCCTTTTCTTAGATGAAGCATGGTTAAAAGAGGGCAACCTGGTCTCTCTCTCTCTCTCTCTCTCTGCCTAGATAACTAGTATAACTTCAACAGAAGTGATCACACAGGCCTCATAATAAGTGAAAGTTCTATGATTCTACCACAAACACCTCCAGTATATCCTGATCATCTCATTGACATTCTTAAATGAGATAGAGTACAAATGGGTAATGTATAGGATCATACTTGGAGAGAAAAGAATTTTACATTGTCTCTGTGGAGCAGATACCAGTTACCTCCTAAACCAGTTTAAACATGATATTAGATATTAATGATGATTTGCTTAAAAATGCCCATACCAAACTGCGCTACACCATCTTACTCTTCTACTTAAGACTGTACCACTATTCACTCATAGGTTCATAGTTTCATAGGTAGGTACTAGGCTATTGGCCCAAGGGCCTACGTAAGCCTAGCCAACTCATCTCAACCTTACCTCCACATAAGATTGTCTTTTTTGTACTCCCCAGAAAGATGTGCTAGAACCACAGTCCTTTCAATTCATTAAATGACCACCACCATTTCATCTGATTTTGAAGCTTTTAAAAGTTTACATGTCAAAAGTGATAAACTATTGCACCTCCTCTCCTCAAAAAGAAAACATGCTACTTGGAGCATGTTTAGAACCCAGACAGTACATCCCTTTACAACCTGCGTAATTCTGAAGACAATCTCACTCTATACTATAACACTATCATATCAGAAGACGACAATCTAACCCATTAAGAATATAATTTTCAAGGAAATCACTACCCATTGGCTCATACCTAAGATTAACTAACGCATAAAATAATGAGACAAATTATTGCACATTTGGAAGCCCCCCCCCCAAAATCAATACTTAACAAAGTATTTTTAAATTGATGGATATGACACTCAAATTGCCATTAAGGTAGGCACATCCAGCTAACGTAAAGCAACACTGCAATTACTGCAAGGAAATCCAGAATCCATTTGGGTGAGATAACATAAAGAATCAAATAGGCCTTTCTCAAAACAAGCATGCCTAATCCTTCAAAGAGGGCAATAAAATATACCTTAATGATTCTGATATTGTGAGTACCCACTGTGACTTCTTTTCCTCTATATCTCCTTCTTGATTTCATAACCAAGTATCAGCATGTGTTATCATACACTAATAAAAAAATAATTGTATGCCTCTGTCAATCTAGTCTAGACCCAGTTTTTATGCAAAAACCTTGTTTCAAACCACATTTTGTATTCTGTAAAATATGGACAATAGTTACTTGGCAGGCATTACACCTGTGGATCTAAACATAACTTATGTTCTAAAAGTTATTAACATAGAGTTTCCCACTAAAGCTGTACAGTTGTACTATCAAAGACAAAATCAATGTAAGCATAGTGCATAGATACATGCCAGTATCTTGGACACTGTTTTAATGCTGTCTTGGATTGCTATGATTTATAGAAATGAATCATTTTAGTTTCTACTGGTGTGTAAAACCTTTCCCATTTTATTGACCTGTGCAGGTGAGAGTCTAGTATCCATAAACATACCAGACACTGCTGTGCTTAGGCTGACAGGCATCCCTGTGTAGTGGGACAGCAATACATGGTGTAACAGTGTAAGACAGTTAGGTACAGCAGTCTGTCTTACCATGTAGTTATGTGCTACACCTTAGCATAGCAAACTGTACACAAAGTAATTACCTCACACCACAGTGCTGTGGTGCACCATCATGTCAGGCTGTGAGGGGATTTGGTGCTGTATAAGCTCCTATTGATAGAAGCTTGCTAGCTTCATTGTCTGGAGGGCAGGCTAAGGTATTGTTTGAAAGCAAGTGTATGGAATATAGGGATCTCTATTGCTTGAAGTGATTTTTCTGCCATGCACACAGTCAGTGCCTTATTTTATGTATGTATCCCTCCATCCATCCATACTTAACCCATTTTCCCATTTTTGCACATGTATGTATGTATGTATGTATGTATGCATGTATGTATTTATTTATTTTACTGTGCTAGTAGCTTGGGGGATTTTGTACTTGGGAACAAATCACCACTGTTAAATTCATGCCTGTTGTCCAACAGGTGAACCAACAGGACCAGCCCATACGCCAGTGATGCCAGCTGTTTGAATTACGTACAACTAAAAGTGGGGTGATTTGCATGTAATTCCAGTTATGGCATGTTATACTTATACAATGGGGCAAGATGGGTAAGTGGATTTGCTTCACTGTGTACTCATCAATATGAAGAGGTAAGGGTTTGGTACACAGATTTAATGTATATCAGCCATGCTCCAATGCACACTAATGTTCTAACACAAATCATTATGTATGGAGCGACTTACCAGATCCAATCCATATATCTGCTAGTGCTCTTAGTCTCAAATTCCTTCAATATTTTCCTTTCCCTTCAACAATTCCTCTGTACTCCTCCTAGCTTAAGATATTATTTGCCACTATTGTGAACAGATGACAACAGCTAAGTGCTCTACAATATTTTTCTTTTTTCTTTAACCTCAGCCAAAGTTATGTATATATATATATATATATATATATATATATATATATATATATATATGTAGATATAAATATATATGTATATATACAGTATATGTATATATGTATGGGTCCCGGTAAATTTGTTGGATGGCATCTTGTTTGACATCTGTTTAATTGACTCACTTTGGTCAACTAAACAAACAGCCAACAGGTATGCAAGACTGACAATCACTGGGTAGGGGAATACACCCTTTTCCCTGGGAATTATGCGATCAAAGTAAATATATAATTATCATGGGGGTGTGGGGAATGCAGTGGGGCTTATCCTCCAGCAAAACAATGCTTTTTTGTGTTTTTCTTTAAAGTTTTGTATGCTCTGAGATTAATTCTCAGTGCAGACATAGTATTGTGTTGACATGCATAATGCTGATCAATTTTTCTGACATTATGCACATTGACATAAACAGTATTCAGTCAATTTAAGTATATAGTTTATTTTTTGTCTTGGCATCGATTCCTTGTGATGTTTAAGAAGGTTTGTCTTACATCTATCATTCGTCTGTTTAACAAAAAATAAATCCTTCTTATGTGTTAATTCTTTAGAGCAGTTTATTCTTAAGTATAAACTATTTGTGGTGAGGTGCATGCTGTCAGAGTGTACATGGACAAAAGTTTCAAAAAATGCTCTAAATGATGTGATAAGACACTCATGAATTATGAATGGTGTGGTTAGGGCCAGACCATCTTGTTGCAGATTGTTGTCTCTATCAGGTATTTTGGCCGAGGTCCCTGTCAGACTGTAGAAATAAGCTGATATTAACATATCTTTTTTTTCCTGATTCACAAACTGTCCCTACAGATACAGTTCAGAAGATGAAAGGCACAGACAGGGAAGCCAAGAAAAAGAAAACTGAAAAAGTGAGATCCTATCTGGATCCAAGGATCCCAAGGTAAGGGACTCATCCATCTCCTGCTGCATCTACTTCACCAGCAATATGCAGGTCACTTTCAACAATGACTACTGTGATAAGGGCTAAATCTCAAAAATAGGTAGTTGCTTTTCAGAAAGGGAGCTCTTACGTTTTATTTTTTCCAGACTTCAATGAAATTATTCAATCCTTTTGAAGCCAATTGGAAACCTGCCATCCTATCCCCCTCTGTTTCTAGCATGGATCAGTTTGGCCCACCTTCACCTTTCTTAGTGCCTTCCCTGATGCCTACCTCCACAGCAGTGGTTTCAGAGGTGTATTACCTCCTGGAACTCGTATGTTTGACATTGACAGGTTCTTCTTCCTCAGTGCCAACTATGACTCATCTGGCTGATAGCCAGACTGGATCCAATAAGCGGCTCAGTATTTAACAAGTGTATCTAACGGACTAGAATGAAACACATTTGCTATTATGGTAAGGACATAACTTCCATTTTTAAGCACTCTGTAGAAAATGTTATAACTTTTATTCTACTCTTTTTATCCAGGCATCCCTCAACACTTTATTTTTTTTTTTTTAATTTTTAATCGTATGGCCATATTTTGAATTATGTATGACCCAATATTCATGGTGTACTTTGCAAACATTCAGTTTTATTTATTTATTTAGTTATTTATTGACATTGGATTACCAGGAAATTCTGACTAGGTAGGAGCACATTTTCATAGGAGGCCCATGAAGAAAGGCTCCAAAGTATAATAATTTTACAGTCTTAAAAAAATACAAAACATGACTACAGTTTAAATAATTATAACAAAGAAACAATCAGTTTTAGACTGGACACTAGTTAATTGCCCTAAACAAAATTACCAAACAGGTACCCTCCCAGATGGTCTTAGTGACCATCTCCCAACTTTCCTACTATGCAAACGTACCAACACAAGCAAACCCATAGCATATAGACTAGTCAGAGATGACCGTAACCTAAATATACAAGAACTTAACAATATTCCAAAACATAGTAACTGGAAACTACTGCTAACCCTCAATTTAGACCAGGCCGTGAACTACTTTAACAATATACTCATTAGTGTACTTGACAGAGTTGCACCCATTAGAACAATTACAGCCAAAGCTAACTATGCACCATGGCTTACCATGGAAACTAGAGCCGCACTAAAAACTAGATATAAGGCTTGGAAGACCTGGAAGAGGGGCAATACTAGCTCAACCAAACAAATTTACCTACATCTCAGAAATCAGGCCAAAAAACAAACCAAACTTGATAAACAAAATTACTTTCTTAACTTACAAAACAGACACTCTAAAGACCCCCAATAGTTTTAGCATGCCATAAACACCCTTCTAAAACCAGGCAAAATATCCACTCCTGCTCCCAACTCCAATAAGGACAATAAGGACATTGCCTCCCAATTTAATCCCCATTTTACAGAATCCATCTTAGCACTATCCTCCCAGCTATCCAAAAACAACCCCTCGTACATCCCAAAAAAAATGCCATGACAACATCCCACCTTTTATACTCTCACCCATTCCAACCTCCACAATCAAAAAAACTCCTCCTAACACTGAAACCTACCACCCTTGCTACAGACAACATACCAGCCAACTTCCTAAAAATAGCCACGGAGTCATTATCCTACCCTATCTCCGTCCTTATCTACTGCTGCATACAAGAATCATATGTCCCCCAACTCTGGAAAGTATCGTATATCATCCCTCTTCATAAAGGTGGAAGATCTTACTAATACTCTAACTATTGCCCCATTTCCATTTTATCACCCTTATCTAAAATACTTGAGAGATGCATTCACTCTAGAGTAATGAAATTCCTTAACTCAAACAATCTTCTTTCATCTACTCAGCACAGCTTCCACCAAGACCATAGTAAAACAACTGCTCTGCTCTCCTTCACTGACTTAGTCAACCAACACAGAAATAATGATAACTTTGTCTCTGCTATATTTTAAGACCTCTCCAAGACATCTGACATGGTCTCACACTCCTTACTACTTGACTCCTTAACCTTCTTATCTTTCACCCCTGCCTCTATAACCTGGTTTAAATGTTACCTGTCAGACAGGCAGCAATCGGTCCAATGGCAAAACACATTATCCCCCTCATTACCAACTACTATAGGTATACCACAAGGCTCAATATTAGGCTCACTTCTTTCCTCCATATTTACCAATAACCTCCATACCACCACACAGCATGCTTCACTCATACACTAAGCTGACGACCTTACTCTTATCTGTTCTGCTCCAACTATTGCAATTTTACAACAACTGACCCAGGAATCCTTTAGCTCTGTGGAAAGCTAGATCAGACAAAACAAACTTATCCTGAACCCTAACAAAACCAAACTGCTACTCTTCACTCCCAATAAAACTATGTCTACCCCTCTATCCTTTACTATCTCTGCCAATAATGGCACTATAATTTCTCCCTCTGATCTTGTCAAACTTATAAGAGTAGAAATTGACAAAAATCTACTCTTTGATGTCCATATTTCTCAATCAAAAAAGTGCATAAAAAAATGGGAACCCTGTATAGGCACAAAAAAATCCCTCTCTCGACAAGGACAAGTTACCCTAGCTCAAACTTACCTTTTATCCACTCAATTGTACACTTCACCTATTCTTACCCACCTCAGAAAACTTGACCTGGCTAAACTCGAAGCATGTTATAACAAAACTGCTAAGTTTGCCAATAACTCCACCTTTAGAACCCACCACTGTCAGGATCTACAGGAACTACAATGGCTTGAATTTCCTCAACTCCTAAACTACCACCAACTAGTCATTGCATATAATGTGACAAAACATCCCGATAAAACTCCTGCTCTAGGCTAACTTCTTGCCCACTACAACACAGATCGTCCTCTATGCTCTTCTGACAAATCCCTCCTTAGTGTCTTAAGGACAAATAACTCTGCTGTAAAAGTTCTGTTCTCCCACACTATAGCTAAAACCTGGAACAATCTTCTCTCTGGTCTGACCTCTGCTTTCTCCACAACACTCTTTAAAAACTCACTTAAAACACACCTATGAAATAACTGGTTGTGCCCATGTGCTACATAAGTCCTTCAATTCCTGCCCTCTTACTAACTGCCTCTCCTACTATTTTTCTCCCACTGTAACTCACATTACAGTCAAGGATACAAATACTACTGATGAAAGGATTTAGAAGTAATGTACTGTTAACCATTTAATTATTATTGTTTGGTTCAATTATTAACTATGTATTCTTTTTGCATTGTATGTATGTTTCTTTTTTATTCATTGTACTTGTTCACTGATATACATTGAAATTGTGCTTTCTTTGTTTGTACTTTTACTTATTGTTGGAGCTTTTCTCCCCAGGCCTCTGCTGAAAATGGATCTATGTCCAGTCGGACCATCCCGGTTAACAAATGTAAAATAAAATAAAAATAAAATAAATAAAATAATATAAAAACATTGGTTAAGAATAGATAGAAGATATATGACAATGATTTAATACTTAGACAAATTTTACTCAGTTTAAAGAGAAATTAAAGGTAAGTTAGCATAATACTAAGAGGAACTGAAATACAAAGTGAGAGAAAAGCAGACTTATGGCATATTTAGAGAGAAAGCCAAGAGGGAGAAATTGATATAAGTAAAGAAGAGAGTGAAGAAGGGAGAGTAAGGAGGTGTAAAGTATGAGCAGGTTATCTCCAGCTCTACAAAACATTCTATTAAATGTATGGCTATAGATACAGGGCCAGATTTACGAAAGCTTGCACGGAGTTGTAGAGTAGAGTAAGACGTCAGACAGCAAATATGTCTGCTGAGCGATCCAGCGTGAGAGCTTCTAAAGCTACTCTTGCACGGACAGCATCATGGTATGCAAATAACCTAATTTCTGCTGAAAGCTATGCAAATGAGGTAAATTTGCAATCCAGGAAACACTAACCTGTCTGTGGAAGAGTAGTGCTATCTGCAGAAATGTACTCCATTGGTAACTGAGTACCGTTCTGCAAATAGCTAAAAGGAGCTATGACAGCTCCAAATAAAGGATAGATACAGTTGAGGAAGCATGCCAATGGCCAAATATAAGGCCAGTGGCATTTATAAATGTTTAAAATTATTAAAATCTAACTTTTTTTCCCCGATCTCTGATGTTTAAGCATAGCGCAGCACTGCGCAATTGTGCGGCGCTTTAAAAAAACAGAAAATAATTTAAAAAGAGCCAAAAATAGCCATTTTCACTAAAAAGCTTATCCTGCCATGCAGGTGAATGGCAGGCTGAAGACAACATGGCCACTGAGTAGTGGTTGCTAAGGGGGGAAGCTCAGTGTGAGAGATGTAACCATGCATTAGTAGGCTATCCTATGCAAATGAGGATAAGGATAGTGAATCCCAATTTTCCCAAGCATGTGAGCCATGTCCCAAAAGTGTAAGTGTAGGAGTAGGGGAGTAGTAGAGTAGAATATAGGTAACATCATGAGGGGGTGTGTCAGAAAGGCTGTAAGCTTATTGGAGCACAGTGTCTTGTGTTTGCCCTGAGTTGCTCAGGATTGCAAGAGGCATGTCTACAGTTGTCCTTTTTGAAAACCAGAAACCAAAGGCGTATGCCATGAATATATCTGAAATTTCTTGCAAACATGCACACAACGTGTGCACTTGTTTGTGCAGTGCTGCTCTGGGCAGAAACAAAAAGGGAAAAGGAAGGAAAAGAAGTAGTAGGAAGTTAACCAAGGAGAACTAGCAGAGCTGCCAGGTGAAATATCAGAATCAGCCAATTACACAGGTAGCAGACTAGCCCAGCCCAGCTCAGCACTTTAATTTCTGCAAACAGCATTCTTCCCTGTTTTTTCCAAAGAACTCTGCAACACTGCAGTATACAAAGAGGGAAAGCTTAAAAACTTTAGTCAGACAAAATGTTAGGGGCTTCTCTTGCTATCATAAACCAACATGTCCAAGGTGCTGAGGGTGGTGATGTTGTGAATGCTGCTGAGCAACCCACAGTGAGGAGATGGAGAAGAGTGTACAGACCCAGGGTAATCTACCAGGGGCTACATGAGCTGGAGATAGTGGAGCGCTATAGGGTGGACAGAGACCTCCTGCAGCAAATTGTTGAGCTGTGCTGGCCACACCTCACACACAGAACCAACAGAGGGGAATCCATCCTAGTGGATACCAAGGTATGTGTTGGCCTAAGAATACTAGCTACAGGTACCTTCCAGAGACCAATTGGTGATATGATGGGGATTTCACAGGCATCAGCATCCAGGGTACTGCACCAGTTCCTGGATGCCATGTCAGCACATGTTGGTGAGCACGTATATTTCCCCAATTCCCGTGAGGCATTGGTCAGCAATATGCATCTTTTCCACCAAATAGCAGAATACCCTGAGGTAGTGGGCGCAATAGACTGCACACACATACACATCAAATCACCACCCGGTGAGTGAGGTAGGGTGTACATCAACCGCAAGGGCTTCCCCTCCATCAACTGCCAGGTTGTGTGCAATGCCCAGGGCATAATAATGAATGTGTGTGCTGGCTGCCCTGGAAGCTATCACGATTCCCACATCTGGCATCTGACGCAGCTGTACCAGAGATTTGCCAATGGGGACATCCCTGATGATCACCTAGTGGGGGATGCTAGATACGCACTGGAGCCGTGGCTGATGACACCCATCAGAAATGCACACACACCCGAACAAGAACTCCATAATGAGGCAGACGCGCAAACAAGAAACATTATTGAGCATGTGTTTGGGATGCTCAAGTCACAGTTCCGGTGCCTGGACACATCTGGTGGAGCCTTGCAGTACTCACCGACTACATGTACCCAAATTGTCATGGTATGTGCCATGCTACACAATATGATCCTGTGAAAACAGCTGCAGCAGGAACAGCATAGAGCAGGGCCAAACAGCCCCCCACCATTGCCAAGGCCTGCACAGGGACAGTGTGACTCAGAGGAGGAGCAACCTGAGCCTACCCCAGTAGGCAGAAGGAGGCATGCCCAGTGTGCCATGGCCTTGGCAAAGAGGCAATGCATAGCACATACACTGACTCAGTAGGAACCCTGAAAATGACACCTCTCTCTGACTCGCACATACAGTAAAAGGGATGCCTAACTTGACACTACCTGTTTTCAAACATGTATAGGGAGTGTACTGTTTGCATCCGACATAGGCAGCCATGCAGCACTATTTGAGACATGATTGCCCTATTTTAAGCAATATAAAGCACTGCTAAGCACTTTTTACCAGTATTGAGCATATTTAAATACAATTGCGCATAGCTGTGCACCACGCTAACCAGCGCAACGTCGGGCAATGTTGAGCAATGTTGGGCAATGTTTGGCAAAGTCGGGCAAAGTTGGGCAAGCTCTGGCAAAGTTGAGCAAAGTCGGGTAAACACGCTCACACCTGCTTTACTGTTCCTTAACCAGTCTGGTCTGCCCAGCAGGAAAATAAAAAGCAGTGACAGGGCTCAAACTCAGGATACTGTGCACTATAGTCACACTACTGAATGACTAAGCCATGACAGCATTTCACTGGCACAGACACAACTTAACTCATTCACACATACCAGTTGGCGGGGTCACATACCTAACAGTCACAGCCAGCAGGACAAATGTAGACAAACGCAAACACAAACAAATGCTGTATCATGCCCTCTGAAGAGGCATATGAGTAACCTCCCCCCATGCCTATGCAGACAGATAACAGCAGACCAGGCAGTGTGATGTGGGTTGGGTAGGCTATGAAGTCAAAAACTAATATGCATGTAATTGGAAGCTAAGGTCTGTAGTGCAGTGGTATGCCTCAAGCCAGTATGATAGGCAACAGTACAGACTGAAATGGAGTACCTGACATAGCAGTGCAGGCCTAGCAAATGTGTATAAGTGTCAGGTGAACCCTTCATCCTATGTACACCCACAGTAACAATCAGGTGTGCCCCCCAGGTAGAAATGTACAAATAATAGCTGTCCCCACTGTATGTAGAATGACTCATGGAAGCCCTGCAGGCACATTGTGCTTCCTGTCGATGTACAACACAAAGGTGAGCCCTGAAGTAAAAACCAACTTGATTTTCACACACATATAGTATATATGCTCATACTGGGCATGCTCACACACTTAGGCCATGTCTGAGTACAGCAGTGGGCCACACATATCTGGCAGTTGCAGTTCTTATTCCAGACACTTGTCACTATTCACCTATCCTGCCTTGTGCACACACTGATATGAAAACAGACCCATATAATATATTGGACACCTATCATAATCAAACTACGTACTCCAAGTACTTAAGTTGTTCAAAGAAAGTGAAAAACCAAAGAAGATCAATACTTCTCCGATCAGTATCATCAAGAAACAATGAGCACTCCTAACATTATCCAAGCCATAGTCAAAGAGTCCATAGAGAACCATGAAGCTTTCTTTCGCTATGTCATAAATATCAATGTAAACTCATATATGTTCTGAGTCAGTGCAAACTGTAAATGAATACATGTACATGACTGACATTGCCAACATCTTCTCAGACAGGTTCATACATATTTACCCCCTTCTCACTGACAAAAGGGCCTATTATCATACCTGGAGATTGTGAAAACCCAGAAATCACACATACAATGGTTAAACAGCTCTTTCCAAACCTAAAAACACAGCGTGTATGGGATAACATGGTTTCCCTGGCTGTGTCATATGTGAACTCCAAAACAAACAGACCCTGCACCTGAACAGTCTGTTGATACTCACCATCTGTAAGGGATATGAAACTGTTGAATGGATTACAGCAATGTTTGACACACTCCACGAGTGTTGGTGCACAACAGACCATGGGAACTATTGTCTTATAAGCCTAATAAGCCTGATGTGCAAGGCCATGGAGTCCATCCTTATGGAACTCATAAAAAGAGCTATTGAGAGCCTACAAACACCCAACCCTACCCATTTTGGTTTGGTCAGGGGCAGATCATGGTTCCTAAACCTGCTAGACAGTTTTCAAGGTTGTTACCCAGGACATGCATCAATGACATGAGCTACACACGGCCTACATAGACCTTGAAAAGCTCTTTTCCAACATCCCACACACATGTTGTATCCACAAAATCAACAACCTGTGCATAAACACGTATGTTATATGATTGATTGCCAACTGGGGCACAGATACATCCCACAAGGTAAGAATTTCGGTCTCTTGTTCAAGCTAGTAACAACTGCTGTCCCCCATGGCTCAGTCCTGGGACCCCTCCTGTCTGGTGTATACTTTTCAGAAATACAGTCAAACATGAGGGCTATGTTTAGCAAGGTTTGTGGATGACTGCAAAAAGGTTGTCATAATCGATGTTTGGGACAACAGAGACATCCTTAAAAAGGGTCTCAGTCAGACAGATGTGGTGTCAAACTTATGGGCTCGAGCTACAGTCACACAAATACCACATAGGTGCCAACACCCTAAATATGGAAGTAATAATAAGAGATCTATGGACACATGTGGATAGTCATCACTACTTCCAGAAACACATTCACAAAGTGGTTAGAAAATCATGCTATATGTTCCTACAAACTGCCAAGGTCTTTGCATGTAGGTCAAAGGAGGTTCCCTCTACTCATCAGTCATCAGACCCATCATAGAGTACCACAACACACTTGCGATGAATCTGACTAGGCAACTTCAGCAGCTGGAAAGACCACTGATGTACCTCAACAAGAGCATTACTGGCCTCAAACAGTTGCCCCATGCAACAAGACTGAATTTATCTCAATCTGTACTCTGTTGCATACTGTCTACTCAGGTGATCTCTGCCCAACAGACAGGTCCATGTCCAATGCAGAATGGATGTACATGTGCTATGTGAAGTAACCCCAAGCTCACTGTACTACATGCTCTAGGGATATCATCATCACAACAATAAATAGAACATGTTGGAGGGATACATTAATAACTTGCAGACTTTCCTTTCTTTGGAACAGGCTCCCTCCCAACCTACATTAAACTGAGTCCCTCACTGACACTCTTCCAGAGGAGCCTTGATGAGTGTATGTGAAACTGAACTGTCACACCATGGATCACTTCATCAGCTCTACTACACAGAGGCCTAGGGAACTAACTCCATGGGTGGTGATAGTTGCACACTCTGGCCATACTAATATATGCCTTCAGGCAGATAGCCTATTATCTAACTATGTACATATATATATATATATATATATATATATATATATATATATATATGTGTGTGTGTGTGTGTGTAGGGGGAACACAGTATAATAAGCCAAAGATGGATGGGCAGAGATGTGTGTAAGAAGGTGACCATGACAGGGAGCCATCCAGGACTGTCCCACCCAGCACACATCCCAATGGCACAAAAGACATGAGGTGCACATCTCACCCAGTGTACATAACAGCCACCAGTATCTCTAAGCATTACAGTGTATATGGTCCATGTACCTGCTGTATAACAAGATGGTACAATGAAGTACACATCTACTATCTGTAGACATGTACCTGTCACATAGTCTACTACACACCTATGAACTTATCTTCAATAAGGCATATGTTAGCCTAAGCAAGTTGTGCAGCTTTCACCACCCCATTGGGTAGTCTCCCAAGCCCTCATTCTAACAGTTAGTACCCTAAGCCCCTTTCTAGTGGGGCTGCTGATGTGATGGCTGGCGTGAATTTTCTGTTTCCCATCCACTCATTAAGGTTCCTATTGAAGAGTGTCAGCGAGGGGCTCTGTCTGATGTACATTGGGACTCTGTTCCACAGTAAGGCAAGTGTTTGGGATGGTACTCTATCCCACCAGCATGTTGTACTCATTGTTCTGATGAGGTTCATATCCCTGGAGTATGTAGGGTGACTCAGTTTTGTTATCTGTAGATAGAGCATGCTCAGAAGTTATGTGTTGGACATGACTCTGTATGTTAGGCAGAGTGTGCTTCTGCGTAGGTGGTACGCAACAAAGAATAGATTTAGTTTTACCAGTTGTGTTGCATAACACAACTGTTTGAGGCCAGTAATCCTCTTGGTGAGGTACCTCTGTGGTCTCTACAGCTGCTGGACACGCATAGTCGAGTACATCCAAAATGGTGCATTGTACTCAATGATGGGTCTGATGACTTAAGAGTAGAGGGCCACCACTACCTCTTCGGACCCTGATGCAAACCCTTTGTTGATTAGGTGGGCCACATAGGATTTCCCAATCACTTTGGCAACATGGTTGTCAAAGGAAAGATGACTATCTACTTGTGTCCCGAGATCCCTTATTACCTTGTCAGTTTTAAGGGGGTAACACCCATGTGGTAGTTTGTGTGTACTTTGTTTTCACCAAAGCGGATCACTATGCATTCCTCCATATTGAGCTTGAGGCCATGATTCTGACACCACACATCTGTCTCATAGAGTTCCTTCTGGAGAATATTTGTGTCATCCAGGGAATCAATTATGGCAAACACTTTACAGTTACCAGCAAACTTAGTCAACCACAACCCTCCTGTGTTGGCATGTACATTTGAGAAGTCTATACCAAACAGGAGGGACCCCAGGACTGAACCCTGGGGGCCACCAGTTGTTACCAGTGTAGAGTCTGACATGTAGCCAGCAACTCTTAATTTGTGGAATCTATCTGTGAGCCAGTTTGCAATCCATCTTGTAATGTATGGATTCATGCCCAGGTTGGTGAGTTCAGCTATGATACCTGACTGGGGAATGGTGTCAAAGGCTGTAGTGAGGTATAGGTAGGCTGTGTTGAGCTCATTTCAATCATCTGTAGCCTGGATAATGGTCTCAAAGAAATCCACCCAGTTCAGGAGGCATGATCTGCATATGATGAAGCCAAACTGGGTGTGCTCAACTGTGTGAAGGTTCACAATCTCTTTATTGTTGACATCCATTATGATTGGCACCATTGCCTTAGAGAGCAGACTCATCAGGCTCATAGAGCATGAATGCCAAGGGTATTTTATGGCCCCACCCCTGTGGAGTGTGAAAGATTTTGCTGTGCGACATTCTATGGGTACATATCCTGTACAGAGCATGTAGAGAGAGGTGTAGGTATCCTTAATGAATATAGATACATCCCCACCCTATGTGCTATGATCCAGGTCCTGATGCTGGAAGGTATGGAATGAGTAGTATCCTGGTAGTGCTGGTGTGCTCTCTGAAGTCTTGAACTAGGTTTCTGCGACTGCACAGATATCAATATTCTTCATACTGAGATGTGCCTCAAGTGTGGCATCTGGAGGCTGAGACTTCTGGCAATGATTAGCATTTAGCTAACTTTGTGGTTATTTGTGTTGGTTATGGGGTTTGGTTTGTCCTGAGTGACCGGTGTTCCACACCTGAAGTCAACGCCTCATTGGTCCCATCTGGCCATAAGCTAATTACCCTACATATCCACATTCTGGACCCACCCCCTATTAAGGAAACCATGTTAAAAATGTCTCCAAAGCCAACTTCATGCTTCTTAAGACAGAAGTGCTGAACTTCAGGACACCCATGCAGATGGACAATACTGTTACGACTACTGAATCCTTCACAGTTGCACTTTATAAGCACTTACATGAGTGTATGCATCGTGCTATCCCAAACAGAACTAATACACTGTCCTTTAGAAAAGGAAGCCAATCTGGTGGTCCCCTGCCATAAACAAACTGTACAACAGAAGGAAGAAACTGTTGCAAAAGATGGTAAAATCCCATGAGTGGAGGAGCTCCCTGGTCAGCCTCAGGAAGAAGCTGCGATCCCTGATAAAATCCTCCAAAGGTAGTTACGAAAACAAAGTCGACACTGATTCTAAATACAACCACAAGCATTCTATAGCTATGTCAAGAACCTCAATGGCAACTCTCAGATCTACTCTGAGTTACAGCACAATGGCACTAAATATACAGACCCAACTGATATTGCCAACAGCCTGGCAGATAGGATCAGTGCTAACTTTACCCCCCCTCTCACCCATGAAAGAGCATGTCTCTATACCGGAAGAATGCAAAGTTGCTGTCACCATGGCTGCACAGGTAAAAGCCACTCACCAAAGCTAGGATCACAGCATCCATGGGACCAGATTACATCCCAGGCTGCGTTCTACATGAACTACAGAACGAACTGGCACCACACCTACATACCATGTATAATCATAGCCTCACCTCAGGCTTTGTGTCTGCTGAATGGTGCACAGCAATGGTTATCCCACTACACAAGGGGGGGAGCCACCACGGACCCCAGGAAATACCGCCCCATTAGCCTGATGAGCCTGGTCTGCAAGGCCATGGAACGTATCATCATGGAACTTATAAACAAAGACATTGGTAATCTCCAAACTCTGGGCCACAACCATTTTGGGTTTGTAAAAGGCAGATCATGTCTCCTAAATCTGATAGACTTCTTTGAAGCAGTCACCAAAGCCGTAGACAAGGGCAAGGTGGTTCACACAGCCTATCTAGTTCTTGCCACGGCTTTTGACACCATCCCCCACTCTGGAATTATGGATAAACCCACTAAACTAGGTATAAATCCCTATGACACAAGATGGGTTGCCAACTGGCTCACTGACACAACCCACACTGTGAAAGTAGCAGACTCCAAGTCCGACTTTGGACCAGTGACAAGTGGAGTACCACAGAGTTCAGTCCTGGGTCCTGTCCTGTTTGGTATCTACTTCCTTGAAATACAGGTTAACATGGAAGGTCTCTGGCTAATGAAGTTCCCAGGTGACTGCAAACTAGGAGCCATAATTGAGACTACTAATGATGTGGGCATCCTACAAAAGGGCCTCACTGAGACAGATGCCTGGTGTCAAAGCCATGGCCTCAACCTCAATGCCAAAAAGTGCATTGTCATCCCCTTTGGTAAAAACACTGTACCCATGAACTACAACATAGGTGGTAGTATACTTAACACCGAAAGTGTGATAAGATTCCTTGGGACACAGGTGGACAGTAGACTCTCCTTTGATAATCACATCACCACAGTAGTCAGGAAATCCTTCTACGTGGCACACCTCATCACAAAAGGTGTCTCATGCAGAATAAAAGAGGTCATTGTTCCCCCTCTACTCATCACTCATTAGATCCATTATAGTGTACAATGCCCCTTTTGCTATGTACCTCACAAGACATCTACAACAACTGGAAAGCCTTCAGAAATACCTCACAAAGAGGATTAGTGGCCTCAAATACATGCCATACACAGACCGTCTCAAAACACTATAGCTTTACTCTGTCGCATATCGCCTACTCAGAGGTGAACATACAAAGCTATGTCAAACAACAGAGCTGTTGGACATGCTACACTTAAAGAAATCCCAATCCCTCCAAGCGTCGGCCCAAAAACCCAGACTGAAATACAAAAGGAGGGGGTGTATCCATTTTCATAAAGGATACCCACACCTCCAGGTTAGGGGCACAGCACGAGGCCTTGGAGACCATGCAAGTGCAACTAACACTGGGCAAAGCTGCTTATCAGATCGTAGCCTGCTACAGATCACATGCCTTGTCTCAGTACCCTTACTCAGTATTCCTGAGAACACTGGGAAATATAAAGGTCCTACCAAACACCATGATATGAGGAGATTTCAACTACCCAACCATTGACTTGGAGAATTACTCGAGTACAAAGTCCTTTGCCCAATGCTTCCTAGAGTTTATAAACTCAAATGGCCTGGAACAGCTGGTCACCACGCCCACTAGAGGTGACAACATACTGGACCTGATAATCACCAACATGGGGGATCAGTGTTCCACACCAGAGGTAAACCCCTCTCTGGTAATATCAGATCATGAAGTAATCACACTGGACATCCACATCCCAACCCCCCCCAGTCAACAAAACCACTGTGAAAAACTTTTCAAAAGCAAACTTCATACTTCTCAAGACCGAAGTGGAAAGTTTCAAAGCCCCCTTGCTACAGGATAATGCTATCCAATCTGCAGAATCCTTTACAAGTCCATTCTATGAGCATCTACAGGGATGCATGAATCAAGCCATCCCAATAAAAACCAAGACTCACTCCTCCAAAAAGAAGAAACCAATCTGGTGGTCCTTGCCCATAAATAAGCTATACAATAGAAGGAGGAAACTAACACGATAGAGCAAAATTCCAAAAAGAAAAGGCATTACTGATCATTATTAGCAAGAAACTACAATTACTCATAAAATAATCCAAGTCCAGTTTCTATAGAAAAATTGCCAAGGAATCTAAAGATAACCACAAAGCCTTCTTTAGCTATTTCAAACATTTTTGTGGCAACTGTCAGATATGCTTTCAGCTACTGCAAAATGGCAAAAAATACACTGAACCAGCTGACATTGCCAACAACCTGGTGGACAAGTCCAGTTCAAATGTCACCCCCCCCTCACCCCCAAAAGGGCCCGTGTCCATCCCAGAAGAATGCAGAGCCCCAGACTTCATGGACATGCAGGTAAAAACAGCCCTCTCCAAAGCTAAGAACACAGCATCAGTGGGACTGGATGGTGTCCCAGGCTGGGTCTTACATGAGCACCAAAAGGAACTAAACCCTCACCTACATTCACTGTTCAGACTCAACCTTACCACAGGCTATGTAGCCAAAGAATGGCATACAGCAACAATCATCCTGCTCCATAAAGGTGGTGCCACAACCAAACCTGGGAACTATCGCCCTATAAGCCTGACCAGCCTGGTTTGAAAAGCTATGGAGCGAATTATCATGGAACTCATAAACAGAGACATTGGGAACCTCCAGATACTGGACCCTACCCAATTTGGCTTTGATAAAGGCAGATCCTACCTCCTAAACCAAGTTGACTTCTTTGAAACAGTTACCAAGGCCGTAGATGAAGGGAAGGTAGTCCACACAGCCTACCTGGACCTCACTAAGGTCTTTTACACCATTCCCCACTCTGGCATCATAGACAAACTTACCAGCTTGAACAGTAACCCCTATGTCACGAGATGGGGGGGCCAACTGGCTCATGGATAGAACACACATGGTCAGAGTTGCAGGTGCCATGTCCGACTCTAAACCAGTCACAAGTGGCTTCCCACAGGTCTTGGTCCTGGGACCCCTCCTGTTCAGTATATACTTATCTGAGTTACAGGCAAGCATGGGAGGACTATGGCTGACCAAGTTCCCAGATGATTGTAAACTAGGGGCAATAACTGACTCTCTGGCTGACAGAGCCATCCTCCAGAAGGGTATTACAGAGACAGATACCTGGTGTCAAAACCATGGCCTCAAGCTGAATGGCAAAAAATGCATAGTCATCCCCTTTGGAAAAAACAAAGTGCCCACAAATTACCATGTAGGTGGTAATCCACTAGGTACAGAAAATGTAATTAGGGACCTGGGGACCCAGGTAGATAGTAACCTCTCCTTTGATAATCACATTGGAAAAGTGGTTAGTTATTCCTTCTATGTAGTCCACCTAATCACAAAAGGGTTCACCTCTAGATCAAGAGAGGTCATTGTGCCCCTCTACTCATCTCTCATTAGGCTCATAATAGAGTGCAATGCCCCATTTGGCATGTACCTTAATTGGCACATGCAACAGCTGGTAAGACCACAGAAGTACTTCACCAAGAGGATCATGGGCCTCAAAAAGATGCCCTATGCAGCTCGACTAGAGAAACTCCAGCTCTACTCAGTTGCTTACTGCCTGCTCAGAGGTGATCTATGCCTGATGTATAAGGCCATGTCCAACCAGGAATTAATGGACATGCTCCACCTCAAGAAAAACAAATCTCTTAGAGCCACACGCTCCAGTGAATTAAACCTCAGCAAAGCAATAAACAGGATGTGCTGGAGGGATAGATTCCTGTCCCAGAGACTTCCCTTTCTCTGGAATAGAATCCCAGTTGATGTTAGGCAGAGCCTCTTGCAGACTCTCTTCAAGAGGAATCTTGATGAGTGGATGGGAAATAGTAAATTTACCCCTGGGATCACTTCAGTGGCCCTGCTAGACAGTGGCCCAGGAAACTAATTTAAAAGGGAGGTGAAAGCCAACACATTCTGGCTAGGCTTATAAATGCCCTTGGGCAGATAGCCTAGTACCTACCTATGAACCTATGAACCTACATGCTCTAGAGACCTAAACCTTGTCACCACAATAAACAGAACATGCCGGAGGGATAGATTCCTGTCCCACAGACTTTACATACTCCAGAATAAACTACCTATTTATATCAAACAAAGCTCCTTATTAGCACTGTTCAAGGAAAATCTTGATTATTGGATGGGAAATAGGAAATTCACCCTGGGGATCACTTCTGTGTCTCTGCACAACAGTGGCACAGGAAAATAAATTTCTTGGGTGGCAAAAGCCAGGGTACCTTTTTGGCTGGCCTTGTATAGGCCCAGGGCTGATAGACTAGTACCTACCGATGAACCTATGAACCTTTAAGCCTTGCCTAAAAAAGGTAATATGGGGACAGCACGAGCCTTGGCCAGTATTCAGAAGCATAGGGGTGACAGATGCAAACCATCTGTATTGAAGTAGCAAGGCTTGTCTATCATGTCATCACAGGAAGACAGAGAATGGATCCCCTTTGAATGACACCAGAAGCTCAGCCAATTGTTGAAGTTTATCATCTTTCTGTATATTGCAGTATCATGTAGGTGAAGGTAGGATGCTACTCAAGGTTTGACCCTGTGTGTGCCAGCATGTGGTGCATCCACTTATATATGATATTGTCATGGCCTATGCATACAATACACTCACAACACACCTAGTATGATAAGCCTGTTGAGGTCAGCAAATGTGAAAAAAACCTTTGTGCAAGCTGTCAGCAAGTAATATCTGTATTGCACCCTGTAACTCTATATTGCTTGCTGAAATGTAAAGACGTACTTAGTTTGGATTAAGAACACCGCACTTGCCAACTGTGTGTGTGTGTGTGTGTGTGTGTGTGTGTGTGTGTGTGTGTGTGTGTGTGTGTGTGTGTGTGTGTGCGTCTCTCTGGGGAGGAGCAACCGTTTTGGAGACTACTCAAACACCTTAGAAGTGGTATACTCATCTTTGTCAAGTCCAATGATGTCACCATCCTACAAATATACCTGTGGAAAGGTGAAATCCTAGTAATGTGTATAGCACGTCATGTAAATGCATACTGCTGCATTATCATAATGTAGTTAGGAAAGCGTTTGAATCTTGCACTTGCTGACTGTGTGTGTGTGTCTGTGCTCCAGGTGTGTGACACTGTTGGCCAATGTGGAGTGGGTTTTGATTTTTATAGTGTATGACATATCACAATGACAACTGTATGTGCATTACACCTGTAAGGTAGCTGTGGGGCAAATCCATATACATATATGTGACCTCAAGTATTTCATAGGTGGGTACTCTGCTTTCTCCCTGAACGCATGTGTTATCTTTGCCAGAGCATGCTGGCACTTTCCAGACCTTAGGTCACTTCTGTATGCTTGTGACAAGCTTAGCCACTGCAGTGATCCCTGGGCTATGGCTTCCGTTTCACATCCACTCAGCACGGTTTCTATTGAAGAGTGTAAGTGAGGGTTTATACTTGAGGTATATTTGAAACCTGTTCCAAAGCAAGCAAAGTCTGGCAAAGATGACTAATCATTATAGGTGTGCAACAACCTCTGTGGATCTGCATGCAAACTCTTTATTGCTTATGTGCTCCACAGAGGGATTTCCAAAACCCTTTGGTAATGTGAATATCAAAGGAGAGATGACTTAACACATGGCTCTATGTATACATTAGTACCTGTTCCACATTTTGGGGGCTACTACCTATGTGGTACTCTGGGGATACTATGCTTTCTAAAAGTGGATAACTATGCTTTCTTAGACTTATAGCTTTACAGCATGACTGTGACACCAGTTATCTATCTGTATGATACCCTTTTGGAGGATGTGTGTGTCATATGGAGAATAAAGTATAGCGTACAGTATGCATTTTCATCAAATGTGGGCAGACATATCCCTACTGTGTTTGCTTGTACCTAAGAAAGCTATATGCCAAACAGGAGTGGTCCCAGGACTGAGTGCAGGTGAATATCACTTGTTACTGGCATAGAATATTACATGGAGGCTGCAAATGTTACTGCGTGTCCTACATCTGTGCATCAGTTGTCAAGCCATCATCTAACAATTGTTTATGGTCAGTCTGTTGAGGTTATGTCTAATACCAGTATGTGGGGTGGATATGATTTGCTGGTGAGCTATAGCTTGGCTGTGTTTACCTCCCCTCCATCACCTATAGCCTTGTTGACTGGCTTGAAGTCTACTAGGTGTAGGAGCCATGATCTGGCCTTTAGAGAACCTAAGTGGGTATGGTGCAGTGTTTGCAGGTTCATAATGTCTCTGTTAATGAGTTCCATAATGCTGTGCTCCATAGCCTTCCAGATAACATTGGTCTGGCTTATAGGGTGAGAGTTTTCAGAACCTGTTGTAGTTCTACCCTTAATCAGTTTATGTTAACATTTGCACTGGGTGTGATGAGGGTGGACAGGTTTAAGAATAAGTATATTAGAGGGTCAGGCCAGGTTTGAAGGTTAGTAGACCATGCCAGATAGGCAGGGTTAAGTTGGTTTGTACATGTGCTGAGGAGGGATGCAGAGTATATTGTGAAATAGATGCTAAGGATGAAGCCGCCAGGTAACAGGAAAAGAGGAATGCCTAAGATGAGATTTATGGCTGTGGTGAGAGAGGACATGCAGGTGGATGGTGTGACAGTGCAAGATGCAGAGGGCACGAAGACATGGAAACAAATGATATACTGTGGTGACACCTAATGGGAGCATTCAAAAGGAGAAGAAGACATTGTAGATCAACCCTTGTGGACTGTGAACACCATTACCGTACATCATTCCACATGTATGTAACCTGTATAGAGGCTCCATCTGGACAGAGCGTTTAGGTGAGTGGTGATTTCATATGTCAGCTTGTGTATGGCACAGCCAGGGACACTGTCTAGTACCATTGCCACTGTGGTGTGGACCTTGTTAAAGAGATGTTTTAACTAGAGTGTCTGTGACTCATCAGGTATTACGTTCTGCAGGTCTGGAAATGGGGCCCTTGTATAGCGACAGGGTGGTGAAATCCGCATTCAAACTGTCTGACAAGGAATTGGTAATGTCAGTCAGATAAGTGTACTTTGTGACCATTTACATTAACTGTGTTCCAGTCTGAGATTTCCCCTGTAGATTATGAACAACAGTAAAGAAAGATTTAGTGTTGTCTTTGGAATTGTTGCCATTTTGTATTTTGAAACTTGCCTTGTATGTTTATTGAGGGATTGAATTTTCCCAATTATACTGACCAGAGAGGTTATCCTTTCTTGGTATGTAACTCTTTTTTGGTATAACATCACACCTTCTATTATATATTTAGTTTATGGCAGGGGTCCATGAGATTAATGCACTTTTACTGCATAAGTGAGAATTTCTTGTGTTTGTGATAGCACAGTCCATGCAACCCTGTAGGTGAACAGTGTGCATTAATACAGGATTATGCAGCTGGGACAGTGTTAACCTTAGTAATGCAAACCAATGACAGGCAGTATCAACAGCATCACCCACAGCACAGTGTCAACCCGTGTCATACACACACATGCGTACTCAAGTTCAAAAACGTGTGTAGTACAATGCATACTGGCCACCAACAGAAACTATGGAGACTTAACACTGGCCAATACAGGGTATGTCACCCTGCCCATGTGTCCAATATGCATGTACATGCAGACAGTGCACCTCCACCATGTTCACAAATGTACACCTGCAAACCTGTGCTGCACACACCCCACACTTACTGTACACTGTATAACACATGCTGACACAACTACACACATCAGCCAAGTGGCACATGGGCAAACAAAACACAATTGGAATAAACACTGGTGGAAACAATACAACATTGCTAAATACAGCTTTAATGCATCATGCCTGCTCAGCTACACCTTCAAGGATATCATTACACTTTACTGCTGACAACATGCCACACATTCAACCATTGCTATATTTTATCAAAGTCACCCTGTGCATCAGCACCATGTTAGCCTGTTCCTGCATCAATGTTACAGATGACATGAGGTTGCACAGGTTTCATCATATGCACAGGGTGTGTTGTTGGTTTGCCAGAGGCCTACACTGAGCCATACAATCGACATGTGTGTGTGAGTGTGTGTGTGAGGGCCATGAGTACTGTTATGAGCCAATGTTGATGTAATGTGTGTGGGTATGTGTTTGCCCTAGGTTTCTGGTTTATGTGTGTGTGTCTGCATGCACACAGTTTCACCATGTGCCTGCCATATACGGGGATTTGTGGGACAGCAACAGACTGTACCTGGCAGGCTTTACAGATCACCATCTCTGGCCACGAATACGGAACCTGTGCCTGGCAGGGGTGCTACAGACAGTATCAGGTACTAATCCAGACTGGGTACTATCCTCAGAGGTTGACATATGTCCACTGGATCCAGGTCCCTGCTGGGACTGGCCAAAGCCACATGCATGTGGACTCTAGGACGGTCTATGGACAACCCCCCAACATTGCTGGGGCTGGTACTGGCACTAGGGGATCGGCTGTGACTTGCTGGACATTCACGATGACCTCCAGCTGCTGATGTTGCCGGCATATGTCCATGTCAACATCTCAACCATCCCGCACTGTCCTGACACATGGACATGACATTGTGGAGGACATCCAATGTCTCACCCCAACATCTATCAATGACTTCAGTGTAATTATGTATGGCACCTGCTAGGTCATGGATACTGTCATTTACAGAGGTTTTATGAGCCCTCTGTTTCCTTAGTCCCTGTCTGGTATACCGCTCCATTCGTGCCTGTGTCTCCATGACAGCCTGGAACATGCGTGTGGTTGAAAGAGTTGTGGCATGCCTGCCAGGGGCATGATGACCAGCAGTGTTCTGACGAGAACCCCTGGGCATCTGCCTATGTGGTACCGTTCCAGACATCTGGCTATGGCTGCTGTGTCCTGAGTGCCATAGATACCACACTGTCCTGGTCAGTGCCAACCATACACCGTCTCTCAGCTAAGGGCAATGGTGATGATGGATGTACAGGCAGTATGACTGTGTGCATGGATGGGGTGGAGACTTGTGTACTGTCAATTGGTGGCCCAACAACAGACCCTGACAAACCTGCCTGTGCCTCAACACACGTATCCTCATGATCACTGTCTGTCTCAGTGACATCAGGTTCCCTGCTGTGCTGAACCAGCCCCACCTCAGCACCTGTAAGTGGAAAACAGGAAACACACTTTAAGACCTCAATATGATGTCAGACCACATGCACATGCACATGCACACATGCACACATGTGCACATGCACACATTCACACATGCACATGCATACATGCACATGCACACACAAAAATACACTTCTCCCTAAAGCAGATGCACACACACAACACCAGCAATCTCAGAACATACACAATAGCAGGTAATGTTGGGGTACAGTATCACAAGCAGAATAGTCATATCACACATGTCAGCATGCAGGACATGTGTTGCTCAACAGCATGCAGTGCAAGTGTAGACAGTCCTTGTCACTAACAGTATACATGGCTTTGATGCATGTGTTTTGTTATTAGGTGATTGGCCTCCCCCTGGAATGCAATGCATACATGGACACAACATTGCTGTGCAAGTATTCAAAACTCTGTAATGTACTGTGCACCATAACTCACAGGTCTACATACCATGGCTGGATGTGTATCTGTGTGTCAGATAGGTATCCAATGCTGATTACAGCCTCTGTGTCTTTAGCAAATAATTGTGGACACAGTTTTAGCACATGCATGATGAGTATTCACACAACATCATCAGTGGTGCCTGTATAATTGATGGAATACCATTCATAGGTTCATAGGTTCATAGGTTCATACTAGGCTATCTGCCCGAGGGCATTTACAAGCCTAGCCCATCGTTTTGTGGCTTACGCCACCCCTTTAGTATGGGGAACTATACCCATTATTTTGCTGTGCCTCTGTCGAGCAGTGACACTGAGGTAATCCCTGGGGTATATCTGTGATCTCCCATCCATTGGTCAAGATTTCTCTTGAACAAGGCCAGCGAGGTGCTCTGCCTCACATGTACTGGGATTTTGTTCCACAGCATAGGGAGTCTTTGGGTGATGAATCTATCCCTCCAGCACGTCCTATTAATAGCCGTGTCAAGGTTTAAGTCTCCGCCCTTGTGGCTCTGATGGATCTAGATTTTTGAGGTGAAGCATATTCATCAAATCTGGGTTTGACATGGCCTTGTATGTTAGGCAATGGTCACCTCTGAGCAAGCGGTGGCGACTGAATAGAGCTGGAGTTCTTTCAGTCGGGCAGCATAGGACAGATTTTGAGACCCTTTATCCTTTTGGTGAGGAACTTTGTGGCCTCTCCAGCTGCTGCAAGTGTCGGGTCAGATACATTCGAATGGGGCATTGTACTCAATCATTGGTCTGATGAGTGATGAGTAAAGGAGACTATGACCTCCCTTGATCTAGATGAGAATCCCTTCATGATAAGGTGGGCAATGTAGAAGGTCTTCCTAACTACTTTAGCTACATGGGTGTCGAATGACAGACTACTATCAACCTGGGTCCCCAGGTCCCTGATAACTTCTTCTGTGCTCAGTGGATTGCCACCTATTTGGTAGCTAGGGGTAACCTTGTTTTTCCGAAGGGTATGACTATACATTTTTTGCATTTAACTTTAGGCCGTGGCTCTGGCACCAGTTATCCGTTTCTGTGAGACCCTTCTGAAGGATATCTGTGTCAGATGTGTTTTCTACTATGGCGCCCAGTTTGCAGTCATCTGCAAACTTTGTCAGCCATAACCCTCCTGTGTTTGCTTGTACTTCGGAAAAGTAGATGCCAAACAAGAGTGGGCCCAGGACTGAGCCCTGTGGGACACCACTTGTGACAGGCTTTGAGTCTGACATGGCGCCAGCAACTCTGACCCTGTGGGTTCTGTAACTCAGTCAGTTTGCAACCCATCTTGTGATGTATGGGTTGACATTTAAGCTGATGAGTTTTTCAATGATACCCGAGTGGGGTATTGTATTGAAGGCCTTAGCCAGATCGAGGTAGGCTGTATGGACTGCCTTTCCCTCATCAATGGCTTTGGTGACTGCTTGAAAAAGTCAACCAAGTTTAAAAGGCATGATCTGCCTTTGACAAAGCCAAACTGGGTTGGATCCAAAGTCTGCAAATTCCCTATGTCTTTATTTATGAGGTCCATTATGATCCTCTCCATGGCTTTGCAGATAAGGCTTGTCAAGCTAATGGGCCGGTAATTTCCAGGGTCGGTGGAGGCACCGCCTTTGTGAAGTGGTACCACAGTTGCAGTGTGCCACTCCCTGGGTACGTATCCAGAGGTAAGACTTTGATTAAACAGCTGTCCTAGCTGTGGGTTTAATTCCTCATTGAGTTCATGGAGCACACAGCCGGGGACACCATCAGGTCCCATGGATGCTGTGTTTTTTGCTTTGGAGAGAGCAGTTCTCACTTGGGCACTGGACATGTTTGGGGAGCTGCAATCGTTTGGTATAGATATCTCTCCTTTTGGGGGGGAGGGGGGGGAGAAGTTTGCACTGAACCTGTCAGCCAGTATGTTGGCAATGTCTGTAGGATCAGTAATCTTCACATCATTTTGAACTAGCTCTGAGCATATCTGGGAGTTTCCTCCCAGGTTTCTAACATAGCTAAAGAAGGCCTTATGATTGTCTTTTGAGTCTTTAGCTATTTTTCTCTCGAAATTTACTTTGGATGATTTTATGAGAGCTCTTAGTTTTTTACTTATAGTGATCAAGGGTGTCTTACCTTTTAAGGATTTTGCTCTATCTTGTAGTAGCTTCCTCCTTTTGTTGTAGAGTTTGTTTATGGCTGGGGTCCACCAGACTGGACGCTTGCCTTTGGTACAAAGAGTCTTTGTTTTGCTTGGGATTGCCTTATCCATGCAGTCCTGCAGGTGCTGGTAGAAGGCATTTGTAAGTGATTCAGCGGCTTGAGTACTGTTTTCCCGCTCGGGGCCTTAAAGGAGACCACACTAGTCTTTAGAAGTGTGAAGTCGGCTTTTGAGAAGTTCTTTACTGTGGTCTTTTTTATTTCAGGTGGGGGTGGGATGAGGACCTCCAGCGAGATTAGTTTGTGGTCTGATCTCACCAGTGAGGGGTACACCTCCGGTGTTGAACATTGTGCTCCCCCATCCACATACCCAATGTACAGTAGTTATGGTGAGTGTAGATCATATTGTGGACATGCCAGTGTCATCCATGACATGGCATGCTAAAACACGACTGCATATTTAAACATCAAACATACCCAATGTGTGTCATATGACCTAGCCACTCAATAGCATCACAAGACATGTATGTGTCAGTTGTGCAAATAGTGATTGGTATGCATATTGTTTAGAGGTGCATATGTTTGCACACACACAGCATTGAGGTGTATAGCAATGAAAGCTATGTGTAGTACTGTGGTTACAATAAATGGATGGGGTATAGTACCATAGGCCATCATCATTAAGCATCATGTGGTCACTCAAGGCTACAAATATTTCCCAGACCAGCACTAATCATGCTGTACCGGAATTATACTACCTTGGCTACATTCACCATTTCATAACCAGTTGTTACCTGGGTTTGTAAGGAGGTCAATAAGGAGCATTCCCTGACATGAATGTGTAGTGTGTTGCAGAGTGTTTAAATGCCCCATGATAGGCCTCTACCCCACAGGTATATTATGTGTAATGTGTGGATGAGATTTTGGATACTGGCATGTGTCTTTACAGAGGGTTTGTGAATCCTTTATGTGTAGCATGTTAAAATGCTCTGTGTATGACATAGTTGTGTATGTTATGTGCATGTTGAGTATCAACTTTGCCTATCCAATGGTCACTACAGTGTAGCCACATTTGTTTGAGATGATCTGGGTATTGCATGTGTTTGAGGCAGCTAATCACATTAGTGAAATGTGTGTGGTCTTACACCAAACATGCACAGCATGCATTATGGGTAAGTGTGTTACATGTGTACATGGCCTACACCTTAACTATGACATGCACTTTTTATTTACAATAATAAATGTAAAACACACTCACCAGCATCTGTCCGCTGCCTTGATGTCACCCCAGAGGGACCTACATAGAGATGAGACAGTTTGTCAATGGCCACAACTGTGTCATTGCTACTGTGTGTTTGCAATCTTACAGTAGAACAACAGTTTACATTCACAGGCCTACAGATTATGTTCCAAATGATCAGTATTGCACAACAACAGGCTCCTCATCTTCTAACTACACACTCCACAACTCACATATGCATGATCTACCAATACAGATAACAGTAGTCTACAGATATGCCATGTTGCCTGCATGCTCCATGTGTGCTTGCTGGGTGGCTCCAGCCTCCATCATGGTGTATGTCTGCTGCTGTTGTTGTTGGGCAGGTGCCACAAAGCTCAGGAGCAGCTCCTCCACTCTGGTGAGGGGGGATGGATATTAACACCACCTCCTGTTGCAAGCTGTTGTCTCCGCACATCAGAAGCACGCTGACGGACATATCTGAGTAGATCATTGCAGTGGTGGCGTACCTACTCATATGTCCGGTTATGCAGGCCTACCTCATTTACCCTCTGGACAACATCTTGCCATGTTGCAGTACGCTCTTGTTGGTTCTGGCTGGATCGTGAGAACATTAGACTGTAGTGCTGAATCATACAGCTAGTAATTATGTCATCTTCAGCACTACTATAGCTGGGATTTCTGTGATGTGCCATGATCTCTGGAAGACATAAACAAAAAATATGTCTGAGCAAGTCATATGGCACATTTAACATTATACAGTACAGATATCACTGAACTGCCATATATAGCAACCTATTAGCTAATTGAGAGTGAAACACTTTAACTACCACTTATCACTGCTCACCCCACAACTGCTTGAAAGTGCCTGGCTCACTCTATCTAATGAACCATGTTCTGCACAGCAACAAAATAAAATCACTATATAAGACTATACAAGAGTACCTGGCACACTGTATGCAACACAATGCACCACCTAGCCACAGCAGATATACATCAAGCTGATGTGTAAAGAAATATGTCATCCATCACAATGAGTGTAAGGTCCAGTAAATGTATTACTATTATACCACACAACTTGTTAATGCCAAACCCGTGCCCAAAATATGTGCACAATTGGGAATATAGGTCTCATACTGTTGTAGTCCACTATAAATGTTGCTAGATATGCAGTTATATGTTTTACCACACATTTGACAGAGGACATGTTACAGACATACCCAGACACACATCAGACATAATTACAGGACACAAAGGTATGGCAACCCAGATAAGCTTTACGTGTGTACTATACAGTACTGTGTGTCAGTACTTACAAAACATTAATCTTGAGGAATGTAATCTGTGATGAATACAGGGACCACAGAAAACAGTGGATGCAAGCAATGTGGACATACACCATACTTTGCTGTACAGGCCCAGAGCTTCAAGTAGTACTACAGTACACACAGGATTTGGATTCAACATCAGTACCAATCAATAATCATAGATGTAGTGCTTTAGCCTCCAATGACATACCCCAGTTAAAACCAAGGGACTTAATCACACTGTATGCAATAGCACTTTTTCTCCCTAGCAACAGAATACACAGCTTTTGCTGGGATCAAAGCAAGGACCCATAATATCATGACATAAACAGTTTCCCACTAAGCTATCCCACAAATACATATCTTTGACGTATTCACAAACACATTGACCATCACAGTCAGTCAACAGTACAGAGAATCTATTGCAACAAGTAGATGTAGGTGTGTATGAGTATATATGACTCTCTCTCTCCCTCTGTATACTAACCTTCACCAACATATATATCTCCACCCTTCACAGACAGTACAATATGTCCCCTGCTCTATGCACATATACAGATGTGAATATATATGACACATATATATTTCTCCGTATGTGTGTGGCATACACACACCAGGTCCACACTGTTGTAAGTCCCTGGACCTCACAGCTGAACTGTTGGGCCTTGCAGCAACACAGACAGGTGTCACATGTGAACACACACTAACATTAGTGGGGGTATATATAGCTACAAATGCTAGATAAGCATACTAGACTGCTACAGCAGTTGCCAATGCAAAGCTACACTTTAATATGACTATCATGCATGTGTTGCTCTGTCACACCCATGCTTATATAATGGTAGCACTAATCCCCCAACAGCCGTTGGCCACACTACTGTACAGAACACAGATAATATGGATCAGATTTTTGACATTTAATGCTGAGCTACACATTTCACAGGTATGCCCCACTGCCCACAGGTACACACTGTATTGTCCATAGCAGTAGTTAAGCAAGACATCTGTGCATAGATAAGTACTGCTGCCACATATGAATAGTTCACATTATGTAGACTTCTCTTCAAAAACATTTACTACATGCCAGTAAATACATATGTGTCACATACCTTTCCTTTGTATGATTTGGTATTATTTCTTTTTCTTTTTCCTTTTCTCTGTCTCTCTCTCTGTCAGTCCTTGCAATAGAGTGATTGAGTTTGTTGGCAGTGATTGCAGCCTGCTTTTGTAGGTATTTGCACATGAGCATGTGATGGCCTCTGCAACAATTAGTGGCCACCATTTGCTAATTGCATGCAGCCTGCTGTGTAGTAATTGCAGTAATCACTGTCATAGCAACCCAGTACTATAAATTGCTAACTCAGGTAGGCATGGCCCTTTCAGCTTTCCAAGATGGAGATCATCCTTGTTTGCTGTGGACATCATTGTTTAAGACAGATGGTTGGTATAGTTCTTATATCAGAAGCCAGGGGTGTAGCCAGAGATTTACATTTTGTACTCAGACCTAAATGTTACTGCTTCCAGTACACACTTGTCAGTGTAGAAATGTACTCACTCCTCAAAATGCTAACCCAAGGTACATGGGAGGATGTACTTTCTTTTCAAATTTTACAATTAAGTGCCATACAAAGCTAGTTATTGAGATGTATTCCTTTGGTGCAAGAATTGTTTGTGAACTGCTATACTGTGAATATTCATTTACTCAGTTCTAAACAGTTTGTGCTTTTTTAGTGTTGACATTAGCACAAGCTGCTCAAGAAAATTGGACACATTTCAGTCCTGTAAGTATGCTTACCTACATCCTTGGTAGACCCTGCACACACAGGTATATTCTACATTTGGGTAGGGGTGCAGAAGTACAGAGAGTGTACGTATTATTGTGTGAATTTTATCTTGCTGGACTTGCAGGGTTGCTGTGTACATGTTAGTTTATCAAGGCAAGTAGTCTGTCTGCGTAACTCCCAACTGTGGACCTATCCACATGGTAGCCAGAGATTAGCCTGTTATTCTTTGTCTGTGCACCACACAGGTCTTTTCACCACTAGAGCAATGGCATTGTTACAGTTGGTTGCTACCAGTACATGGCTACATCCTTTTGTATTTCAGTGTTGTATTCCTACATAAGGGTATGCTTCCACAACTCCTTCCAAAGCTATTTGCACAGTGTGTAACAGCAGAAAGGCTGATATGCCTCTGTGTTTCTGCCTCTGCCAGACATCTCAAACACTCAGGTACATATTGAACAGACTCAGGGAAAAGTAGAGAAAAAGTCAGGGACACATTTAAAATAGTAGTGCCATTAAGTTGAGACTTTGAGAGAACCAGAGCATATGGATTAATACACCTTTTCTGAAGTAAAAGAAGTATCTAACTCTTAATTATTGTCATTACTCATTACTTGTAATTCACCACCTTTCTGGCCAAAGTCAGTAGTTTTCGGAGGGATTCAGAGGGACAGAGCTAAATTATGTTTCAAAATCAGGGACATCCCTGAAAATTAGGGACAGTTGGGAGGTATGGCCTCTACCCTAAACAGATATGCCAGTGTTTGTCCTGCTGTGATACTGTGTGAGGGTTGTAAAGTGATGGTGTAACATTATTTCCTGCTAGAATGGCTGCTTCTCTTATCACAATCATGTAATGCAATCCCACATAAACTGTTGGTAAAGATCCACAGAGCAAGTTGTGTGGTATGGTATTCCTAATTTTCCTTTACATTCACTCATTCTGATGCATGATATATTTATTTCAGCACCAACTTGTTGTATATCTACTGTGGCTTAGTGGTACTTCATGCAGTGTAGTGTGTACAAGATCCCGGGTTCGAGACTGACAGAGGTGTTTTATTTTGCTGCTGAGCAGAACAAGGGCCCTCACATAGAGTGACTAAGGCACTTTTAAGCAGTTGTTTCCCAAGTTTCAAACTTGCAGGGGCGTGGATTTTTGGACTGATCGGCAGTCTGACATGCCCCCTACACTCATCCGCACTCCGTGTTAGTTTTCGAGTTGAGGCAGCGTGTCCTCATTAATATGCATGGTGCACTGCCGTCTTACTGTTAGACTGGCTCTTCTGTGTAAGACTAATTTAGTCTTACACGGAAGATTAGTGAATCCTGGGGACAATCTATGTTACGAATGGTTGGGCGATATTAAGAATGATACTGAGAGACATTAGACCAAATGGATAATTACACTTCACGTTGATGGTACATTAGGTTTAAATGGTAATATACCCTTGAAATCTATATTGAAAGCTAGACAATTATTTAAATATGCACATTACCATTTCATGCGAGTGCTATTCATGTTATTGATCAGAGGGCTATATTCAATCACCGTGAGTTGAGGACCATGTGATACGTTTAAATAAATATATATTTTTATATTTTTATTTATGTAAATATATTGTCATGAACATACATTTTTATTATTTTATTATACATATTTTAAATATACAGCATTAATTAGTATAATTACTCATTTATATATTATGTTTACAATGTAATATTTTATGTGGACATTTTATAGTTGTGTTTGTAAGATGAACAATCTTTGCAAAAGTGTTATCATGTAACAGATAGCAGTGAAGTATTGTTACTGTGTAATAGATAATGCTGTTATATAGTTTAAACTGCTTGTCTTTATTGTTTGTCTTTTTCCAAAATCTTTATATAATACATTTGTGTTTTATTTAAAAGTTTGGTCTGAAGAAGACGGAATACCTGCGAAAGCACTTACCATTTAATAAAATATATTTACTGTTATCCTAGCTGTGTTTCAGTTCATTTCACTATTTTTCATCTTTGGAATTTTACTTCATTTTAATAATGAACTATTTATCCTGTTTACTGGCGTTTGCTTTCTTATTGTAATTTATTTGTTTTTACGCCAGCCTTGGAACATGGCCGAGGGATATGATCAGTTGGAAGTAGTCTATAATCTGTTGAATGCTCGCAACGAGACTGGAGTGGATATTGCTGGACCCTATGGTAACGGACAGAATAATGGGCATAGTCATGAATGGAGAATTATTAAGCAGATGTATTAGCTGGTAGAATCTTGTGATAACCCATTGTTAAGGTACTCTGTACATGGACATGGTTTTCATTAACATTTTGATGACTTTGACTTGAATGGCTTTCAATCAGAAGTTCGTCTACTGGAAGATGATTTCCTTAAGCTTTAAAGGATGCAAACACAAAGGAAAAATTCTGAAGCACATCTTAAGTTTAAAATAGTACCACAACGTTTAAGGGTACTTAACATACCGAGCTATGGTGAGCATTATCCTGCATTACTAAAACAATAGCAACAGTTAAATGTGGATACAGGATATGCTTATATGAGGCTGCTTAATGATTTTTTTAAAGGTGAATAATTTAAAATTCTTAATAATATAAAAATGAAGCAGAACAAATTATATAAAGTACATCCTGAATCTATTGTAGATAAGAAAATATCTGAATTTATTTAAACAGTGACTTTGGATGAAAGGAAACTTCCAGTCTAAATCCAAAAAAATGGAAAGTGACATGGAAGGTTTCCGTAAAGGCCATGCATCTGCATGGCCAAGGAGCAATGAGAAATTTACATATTCACTGAAGGATAATAAAAATATGAACTATGAGCACTCAGTAATCAACAATTCTGATAATTCTGGCTGTTCAGTAGTGGTAGCCTCTAATTTGTCTAATAGCCAGATGAACACCGCTGTAGATAGCTCTGCTATTATTGACTGTCAGAAAATTGTTGAGGAAGCATGAGATAGAAGAACTGTCGCTGATACAAGATCTCATCTCTTAATCAACCAGATATAAGGCAAAAAACTATGACTCTACAACGTTCATCTCTGAAGGAGCAGGTTTTTATGGACTTACCTTTACCTATCAATCGACACAAATTGAAGGAACGGAATCGATCCAGGAATCGAAGTTGGACCACAAGAAAATATACATTGGAAGAAAAACAGAGTTAGACTATCAAGAAGATGTGGAAAATAGGAAACAGTCATTAGTTCTGAATATATCCATTAGGGAGTTATTTATATATGAAACTTCATTATTGAATAAGGGCTTGTCATATATACCTTCACAGACAGCTGCCATTACAGAAACTATTATTGATTTGAAAATCTTTCTAGGCAATGTCATGCTGAAGTTGAATAATTATGGCAAAGACTCAGATACTGTAAATGTTTTTTTAAAAAAACTAGTACTGTGATACCAGTTTCACATCCCTTGGTTGAAGCATTGAGTAAAATGTGTGTTGATGACATTTATCAGATATTTAATGGAAATAATGAAAAAACAAAAGTTTATCAGAATATTACAAAACAAGAAAGAGAGGCCCTGAGAAACTTATAGTTAGATGCCAGCATTATTATAAAATTGGCTAGTAAGAGGTGCCCCATAGGGATAATGGATACATCTTATTATAATTAAACTATGAAAGATATGTTGTCAGACATTTCCACATACGGTCAGCTCACAGCCACAGATATATCTCGTATGAAGTTAAACATTGATAAATTCATAGAACAGCTATTCTTTATGAGAAAAATTACTATTGAATTATATACTTATTAAAAGTAGATTATCACTTGGTGCCTATTGTACAAGGTATTCCAAAGGTCCATAAAAACCTTAGTAGATCACCTTTGAGGCTAATAGTGGCTGAAACTGGATGAATAACAGAACCTTTTTCTATTTTTATAGAGCAGCATTTATATCCTGTGCTAGATCATAATACTATAGTGCTAAGAGATACCAAACATTTCTTACAAGATCTATATACAGTTATGTCAACCATACCATTAAGAAAAGAGTTATACTTAGTTATCATGGATGTTAGATCATTATTTACCGTTATACTGAACAGTTGTGTTATACAAGCGATGCAGATATATTTGAAAATACATAGTAGTTATGATAATAAGTTGATAGAAATGATATGTGAGCTCATGAATATTATCCTCATTAATAATGTATTTGTCTTTAATAATACATATTACTTGAAATGAGATGGAGTAGCTATGGGCACATGTGCCAGTAACTACGCCAATATGGTCATGGCAGTATGGGAAAATAAATTTGTACTAAATAGAGCTCAGTGTAGTCTGCATATATTATTTTATCATTGATTTGTGGATGATATCTTTTTAGTATGGACAGGTAATGCCCATGAACTACATACAAGATACAACAAAATTATTTAAAGTTTGACATAAAAAGTTCTACCTCAAATAGAATTTTTAGAGGTACTAGTAGTTAGAACAGTAGATGGTTATAGCACCACCAAAACATACTGTAAGGCATGCAATAAGAATATGTTATTGCATCGCAAAAGTCTACATCATAATCATATATTTCCCAACCTACTTAGAGCTCAGATGATGATCTATGGCTAGAGATACAATCTATGTTAATAAAAGGTTGGGAGATATTAGTAATGTTACTGAGAGACATGAGACCAAATGGTTAATTAGACTTAGAGCTGATGTTACATTAGGTTTAAATGGTAATATACCCTTAAACCTATATTGAAAGCTAGACGATTATTTAAATAGGCACATAACCATTTCACGGGAGTGTTATTTATGTTATTGGTTACAGGGCTATATTTAATCATTGTGAGTTAAGGACAATGTGATGTGTTTAAATTAATGTATATATATATATATATATATATATATATATATATTTTTTTTTTATTTATTTATATGAATATGTTGTCATGAACATACATTTTTATTATTTTATTTATGCATATTTTAAATATACAGCATTGATTAGTATTATTATTAATTTATATATTATATTCAGGATGTAATATTTTATGAGGGCATTTTATAGTTGTGTTTGTAAGATGAACAATCTTTGCAGCAGTGTTATCATGTAACAGATAGTGGTGAAGTATTGTATGGACACTTTATATTGATGTCTCTTTAAGAAAGACAAGCTCTTCTAGTAGTATTACTATCTAACAGATGATGCTGTTACATTGTTTAAACTGCTTGCTTTTATTGGTTGTCTTTTTTCAAAATCTTTATATAATACTGTAATAAAAGGTGCTACTGCCAGCTCAGCTGTCTGTTATTTTGTAAATAATTATATGTCATTTGTGAATATTAATATGATTTATATAGAAGTGTGACAGAAGGAGATACTACCAGCCCAGCTATCTGGAATATTGTAAGAGGTTGTATGTCATTTGTTAACAGCAACATGATTCATATGCCTGTGTTACAAATGTATTAGAACTACATGTCATGTTGTGTAGATGTGTGCTGAAAAGATAACTGTTTAGATGTATGTATTTTAACATGAGAGACTGAAACTTCAGAAGAATAGTTGAGGTTGAGTTACTTTATAGCTGGGACATAAACAAAAGAGATGATGTCTTTCTGTTTCAGTGCAGTACCAGACATAATGTCTAGAAACAGAAGTTTTTTGTATTGTCTTTAAGTGTGGGGGGATGTAAATTGTTTTACGACTTCCACCATTTACCAAAAGATTATGTATTTTCACAGGTAGATGCTAAAGGCTATTGTTTCTGAGCCTGGGAAATTAAGTCAGAAATGATATCATTATGCAAGTGACCCAGCAGCAATATTTGAGATATTAACTTAAGAACTCTCTGAGAGAGAGAGAGAGAGAGAGAGAGAGAGAGAGAGAGAGAGAGAGAGAGACTGTGCATTTTGTATTTTGTCTTTGATCTGACAACATCATCTGGAAAACCCACTCACTACATCTGTCTTGGCTTGCTGTGAGTAAGTAAATCTAGGGTACTGTAATTTCTATATGATACAGTTAGGAATATAGTGAAGTATAGCTTAGGTGTGTTCATTTATTTGAGACTGCACTGCAATCCTGTTTTAAATATTTCCTGTAATTTTGAACTCTGAAGTAACTGATTGTTTACTGAGTATGTAATAGGTAATGGAGAAGGGACTAACAGAACTCTAGAAGCAACAAATGTCAGTAAATTTCTTCCACAATTTACAGAGGGGGATAATTTTGATAGTTTCATTCATTTGTTTGAAATTGTATGTAAACAGTATAATGCTGACCAAGTG
The DNA here is from genome assembly GCF_019279795.1 of Protopterus annectens. NCBI lineage: Eukaryota > Metazoa > Chordata > Ceratodontiformes > Protopteridae > Protopterus > Protopterus annectens. The sequence continues at coordinate 1,677,718,757 of NC_056739.1, read as the reverse complement.
CTCTGGGTACAGTTCCTGACCCCCTTACTCCATGATAAAGCTGTAACTGCTATTTCTAAATTGTCTGATACTGATTGCTTAAATTATAATACTGTTAAAAATTGTCCGTTAGAGTATTATAAGTTAACACCTGAATCTTATAGAAAAATGTTTTGTGAGCATAGATGCAAGGCAGATGAAAGTGTGTGTGAATATATTGCTGAGTTAATCACTTATTCTCTTAGCAGGGTGATTGGGTGTCAGGTCACCACTTTTGAAGGGCTGTCAGACCTTTTGGTGAGGGAACAATCCCTTAGCACTTTGCCTGAGAACATGAGAATCTGGTTAGCAGATAGGCAATGCAATACTGCAGATGAGTTGGGGAAGAAGGCAGGCCTATACCTAGCAAGCAGGGCATCACTGCACAGGAAAGTGATACCAGGTGCTGCTAATGGTCTAATGGAGCCCATGGTGGGAAGCTTAGACTGCCCCAACAGTGTCTGCCAGTAGCAGGGGAAGCCACTTGTCCAGGTACCTGTCCAGGACCAAGGGTTAAATATTTTAAATGCAACCAGTGGGACCATGTAGCATATAAATGTCCATCGAGGCAAGGTGGGAGAGCCAGTAAGTGGGAATGACATAATGCCAGCAGTGAGTTGTCTGGAAACAACAAGGGTACCATACTACCACAAGAGGTTATATCTTATCTTACTAAATGGGAAAGAGGCCACTGCTAAGAGAGACACAGCCTCTGACCTAACCATTTTGAAGCCTGCAATGGTTAAAGAGGAGTACTACTTGTTTAGGAAGTCTACTCCAGTCAGAGTTTTAGGAAGGACCCCATTCCAAATACCATTGGCCAGGGTTCACCTTGACTGAAAGGGTGGAAAAGGAAACCACCAAGTACGTGTGTTTGAGGATATCCCTGCAGATGTCCTCATAGGGAATGATTCTGATAATGCAGTACCTTGTGTGCATGCAGTAACACGCAGTCAAGCTTGGAGACAAGTGTGTGGGTCTGGTAGCCTGGGGGGACCCAGACAGACTGCAGACTTGAACCCAGGACTGGTGTGGTGGTTACTTCAGGGAGGGAGCTACCCTATAACAGTGAGACTTAAGGTGAGCCACAGCTGCTTGTGGGTATTGATGTTCCCCTGGACAGAGTGACTGCAAGGGCAGAGATGAGTAGTATTACCCCAGCTGACAGTGAGGCACTGCTATGAAGATGGCAGACTTCCTGTGGAAGGGGAGCTGGGAAGGGTTACAAAGACAGTGTTGGGACAGGCTCAGCTCTAAGGCCCTACATTACAAGGCCTGAAGGAGGTATCCAGTGAGACACCTGACTGTCAAGGAAAAGGGGAATCTGTATACTGGGACAAAGAGTTACTTTATAGAGAGAGTAGACCCTTGAGGGAAGGCTAGAGGGTAAGAGAATACAGCAGTTTGTAGTGCACAGAGCCTACTGTTTGGCACTACTAGCCACAGCCCAGGACATTCCCTTTGCAGGTCATATGGGCATAAAGTGTACAAAGAGACATATTATGCAGAACGTTTATATGCCTGGGATTTCCAGAGATGTAACAGGATACTACAGGACCTGTGAGCAGTGCTAAATAGTAGGCAAGACAGGGAATAAGGTAAAAGCTTTTTTGATGCCTTTGCCTGTGATTGAGGAGCCATTTCAGAGGGTAGCTATGGATATTGTGAGGCCTCTGAGTACCTCAAGTTCCACAGGGAAGACATATATCCTAGTGGTAGTAGATTATGCTACCAGATACTCTGAGGCAGTGGCAATGTCCTCCATTGAGGCAAAAAGGTGCCAAATGCTTTGTTAAAGATTTTCAGCAGGGTACATTTCCCAAAAGAAATACTGACTGGCAGAGTTGCCAATTTCATGTCAGACCTGCTGGCTTGTCTGTGGAAGCACTGTGGGGTGAAGTACGTAAAGACTACGCCCTACCATCCCCAGACTAAAGATCTGATGGAGAGGTTAACCTCTACGCTAAAGACCATGCGACAGGCATTTGTAGACCAGTTCAAGAGGGAGTGGAACAAATATTTTCCCCATCTATTGTTTGCTTACAGAGAGGTGCCCCAAGAATTCACAGGTTTTTAACCCGTGTTGCTGTATGGGTGTAAGGGTGAGGGGACCTCTATATTTGATACGTGATGAGTGGGAGGATGAGTGTGACTCCCACAAGGAGTCTGTTATGGCATATGTCATAAACCTCAGGACAAGGCTCAGGGAACACATGGGCTAGGTCCAGGAGAAGCTAGCAGAAGCCCAATAGCAGAAAAAGGTCTAATGTGACAGGAATGCTCATGCTACAGAGTATGCTGTAGGGCAGTAGGTTATGGTTCTCATCCCTATCAGACACAACAAGCTGCAGGCAGCTTGGGAGAGACCCTTCAAGGTAGTAAGGAAGTGCAGTGATGTTATCTACATGATAGAACCGATAGGCAGGAAGCAGGGGAACAAACTGTATCATATTAACATGACGAAATCTTACCCTGACAGGGAGGCCCTGGTGTTAAGTATTTGCAGTAAGAGGTAGGAGGAGTCTGTGGGGGATCTATGGCTACAAGGAGCAAGCCAGCAAAGTCCCAAATTACTATGGTGTAGCCTAGGATTACAGACATATGATAGGACAGTGCAGCACTAACCTGGGGTCAACAATGCCAAGGCAGATGGAATCTCAAGACATGGTATAGGGTAATGTATACCCAGATAACTACACTCTCTCAAACAACATTTCCCAAGGGTCACTTGAAAAACTACCTTGAGTCTTCAAGGGGGTGGGGGAGAAATGTAACAAAATGAGCTACTGCCAGCCCAGCTATCTGGAATTTTGTAAATAAGTATGTGCCATTTGGGAATAATAATATGATTTCTATAGAAGTGTGACAGAAGTAAATACTGCCAACCCAGCTATCTGGAATTTTGTAAGTGGTTGTGTGTCATTTGTGAATACCAACATGATTCATATGCCTGTGTTACAAATGTATTAGAACTATATGTCATATTGTATAGATGTGTGCTGAAGAGAAATTTTCATACGCTATTGTAACTGTTTAGATGTATGTATTTTAGCAGGGGAGATTGAAGCTTCAGAAGAGTGGTTGAGGTTAAGTTACCTTATAGCTGGTCCATAAACAAAAGAGATATTGTCTTTCAGTTTCAGTGCAGTAGCAGACATGATGTCTAGAACTAGAAGGTTTTTGTATTGTCTTTAAATGTGGAGGAATGTAAATTGTTTTATGACTTCCACATTTTGCCAAAAGATCTAATAGAAACCCTTGTTTATGTATTTTCACAGGTAGATGCTAAATGCTGTTGTTTTTGAGCCTGGGAACTGAAGTCAGTTGACAAGAAATTATGTCATTCTGCAAGTACCCCAGCAGCAACATTTAAGATATTAATTTAAGAACGCTTTGAGAGAGAGAGAGAATGTGCATTTTGTATTTTGTCTTTGACCTGACATCAGCTGGAAAACCCACTCACTGCATCTTTCTTGCCCTGTTATGAATAAGTAAATCTATGGTTCAGTAATTTTTCTTAGATACAGTTAAGAATATAGTGAACTATAGCTTAGATGTGTTCTTTATTTATTTGAGTCTGCCCTGCAATGTAGTTTTAAATATTTCCTGTGATTTTGAACTCTGAAGTAACTGTGATTGTTTACTGACTATTTTTCTTCTTTTATTATGTATTATTAAATATATTTAAACCTTTCAGCTGTGGCAAGTCTGTCTAGACATATTCTAAACTCTTAGGGTACTTATATATTTATTTGGTGACAGTGTGTGGGCCACTCCTGATAACCTTGCTCTTTGGTCAAACTACCATTTGTATTAATAGTAGCACTACACAGTAAGATGGGACACCCTTTCCGAAGAGCCTTAAAGTAACTGATAAGTAGTGACTGGTGGCAGTGAAAACTACATTATAATCTGGGCAGAAGGGGGCATAGCTAGTAAACCTGTACCAGCCTTTCCCAGGTATGTGTGTGTGTGTGTGTGTGTGTGTGTGTGTGTGTGTGTGTGTGTGTGTGTGTGTGTGTGTGTAAATCAAATCTCAAAGAGTGTATTTGTCAGCTACCCCCTATGAACCACTGGCTGGAGAGAGAGAATGCTGGAGGTCTTGGCTTGGCCACTCAGCTGAGATCTCAGCTCTATAGCTGTGCCCGTGGGGAGTCTTATTGGGGATCTGGAGAAAGAGGGATAAACCAGCCCAATACTGACTGTGGACTCTGTGTGCTGTTAAGGAAAATTGCACTTTACTGTGTCTGTACTTGTCATCCTCATAGTGTGCACATCCCCCACTGTTGCCAGTAGTGAGGACTGAGACTCTTTGATTACTGGGCCAGTGATGGTGAGTCACAAATACATCTGCATTTTATTTTAAAGTTTAGTCTGAAGAAGTGGGAATAGGGTTACCTGTAAAAGCACTTACCATTTAATAAAAGATAGTTACTGTTATCTCAGCTGTGTTTCAGTTCGTTTCACTATTTTTGTCTTTGGAATTTTACTTCATCTTGATGACAAACTGTTTATCCTAGTTGCTGGTGTTTGCTTTCTTATTGGAATTTATTTGTTTTTATGCTAGCCTTGGAACATGGCCAAGGGACATGATCAATTGGAATTAACCTATAATCTGTTGAATGCTTGCAAAGAGAATGAAGTGGTTATTGCTGGGTCCTATGGTACTGGACAGAATAATGGGTATAGTCATGAACAGAGAATTACTAAGTGGATGTATGAGCTGCTAGAATCCTGTGATAATCCACTGTTAAGGTACTCTATACATGGACATGACTTTCATGAACATTGTGATAAGTTTGGCTTTAGGTCAGAAGTTTGTCTACTAGAAGATTATTTGTTTAAGCTTAAATGGATGCAAAGACAAAGGTACTATTTTGAAGCATGTCTTAAGTTTAAAATAGTACCACGAGGTTTAAGGGTACTCAGCATGCCCAGTTATGGTGAGGATTATCATGTATTGCTAAAACAATGACAATAGTTACATTTGAATACAGGATATGCTTATATGAGGCTGCTTAATGATTTCTTTAAAGGTGCAGAATTTAAAATTCTTAAAGTAAAAATGAGGCAGAACAAATTATATGACGTACATTCTGAATCTATTGTAGATAAGAAAATATCTGAACTTACTGAAACAGTGACTTTGTATGAAAGGAAACTTATGCAGTCTTACTCCAAAAAAAATGGAAAGAGATGTGGAAGATTTCCGTAAAGGCCATGCATATGCATGGTCAAGGAACTGTGAGAAATTTACACATTCACTGAAGGATAATACAAATATGAACTATGAGCACTCAGTTATGAACAATTTTGATAATTCTGGTTATTCAGTACTGGCTATCTCTAATTTGTTTAATAGTCCGATGAACACTGCTTTAGATACCTCTGCTATTATTGACTGTCAGAATATTGTTGAGGAAGTATGACATAGTACAACTATTACTGATATAAGATCTCTTAAGCAAGCAGATATAAAGCAAAAAACTATGAATCCACTACGTTCATCTCCAAAGGAACAGGTTTTTATGGACCTACCTTTACCTATCAATCAACACAAATTCAAAGAATGGAATCAATACAGGAGTCAAAATCAGACCAAGAGAAAATATATATTGGAAGAAGAACAGAGTCAAACCATCAAGAAGATGTGGAAATAGGAAGCAGTCATTATTTCTGAACATATCCAGTAGGGAGTTATCTATATATGAAATTTCATTATTGAATAAGGGATTGTCAAATATACCTTCACAAAAAGCATTACAGAAACTATTATTGATTTAAAAGTCTTTCTACGCAATGTCATGCTGAAGTTGAATAATTATGGCAAAGACTCAGGTACTGTAAATGTTTTAAAAAAGCTAGTACTGTGATACCAGTTTCACATCCCTTGGTTGAAGCGTTCAGTAAAATATGTGTTAATGAAATTTCTGAGATATTTAATGGAAATAATAAAAAACAAATTTTTTCATAATATTACACAACAAGAAAGAAAGGCCCTGAGAAACTTACAGTTAGATGCCAGCATTATTATAAATTGGCTAATAAGGGGGGGGGGGGTCCCATAGTGATAATGGATGCATCTTATTATAACACTATGAAAGATATGTTATCAGACTCTTCCACATATAGTCAGCTCCCAGCCACAGATATATCTCGTATGAAGTTACATATTCATAAATTCATAGAACAACTATTCTTTATGAGAAAAAATACTATTGAATTATATACATATTAAAAGTAGATTTTCCCTTGGTGCCTGTTATACAAGGTATTCCAAAAGTCCATAAAAACCTTAGTAGATTACCTTTGAGGCCAATAGTGGCAGGAACTGGATGGATAACAGAACCTTTTTCTATTTTTATAGAGAAGCATTTACATCTTGTGCTAGAATGTAATACTATAGTACTAAGAGATACCAATCATTTCTTACAGGATCTATATACAGTTATGTATATAGATATATATGCTGAGAAAAGAGTTATACTTGGTTACCATGGATGTTAGATCATTATTTACCATTATACCTAGCAGTTGTGGTATACAAGCGATACAGACATATTTGAAAATTCATAGTAGTTATGCTAGTAAGTTGATAGAAATATGTGAATTCATGAATAATTTCCCCTCTAATAATGTATTTGTCTTTAATTGTCTTCTTTTTGGTTTTTCCCAGTTAGGGGTCGCCACAGTGGATCACCTGTCTGCTCATGATTGGCAGTGGAGTGTTATGGAGTTGAGTTGCCAGCACGGCACCCAACCTTCCACAGAAGGCACACACATGCATGCACTCACATCTAGAACCAATTTAGAGTGTCCAATCCACCTACAGCATGTCTTTGGGATGTGGGAGAAAACCTGAGCACTCGGAGGAAACCCACATGGCCACAGGGATGACATGCAGGCTCCGCACAGAAGGCACCCCAGCAATGTATCTGTCTTTAATAATACATATTATTTGCAAAGAGATGGCATAGCTATGGGCACTCCATGTGCCAATAGCTACACCAGTATGGTCATGGCAGTATGGGAAAATGAATTTGTACTAAATTCAGCTCGGTATAGTCCACATATATTATTTTATTGTTGATTTGTGGATGGATATCATTTTAGTATGGGCAGGTCATGCCCAGGAACTGCATGATTTTGGTTTATGCATACAAGATGCAACCAATTATTTAAAGTTTGACATCAGAAGTTCTAGCTCTTAAAAATAATTTTTACACATACTAGTAGTTAGAACACTCGATGGTTACATCACCACCAAAACATAACATAAGTTGTGGTATAAGAATACATTATTGCATCGCAAAAGTCTACATCCTAATCATATATTTCCCAACATAGTTAGAGCTCAGATGATGAGAGCATCCAGACTGAATGTAGAAGATGATAATTTTATAAAAGAAATACAACATCTTGTAAAAAATTTCATAGCTAGAGGCTATGGTCAAAAACAAGTACAACAGGTGATTAGTGAAGTCGTTTCCATGAGATATATTAAGGCTAAACCTTATTTTTAAGAGGAACACAATGTTCATCTGTTAATCCCATGAGAAAGAAGAGATTAATTCAGGGAAAATGTACCATGTTTTATAGTATTATTGTGAAACAACTTACCAATGTGATATGAAAACATTGGGGTATATTAACCACTGATGAAAAAAATAAAGACTGTTCTGGGAGAAGTTCCACAATTTGTATACAAAAATAAGAAATCAATTAAAAGAATTTTATGCTTTCAAAATGAAATTAATGTTATACACAGAGATTTACAATCAGTGGTTACTATTCTATGTCGACAGTGTAATTACTCTAGTTTTATAGATTTCAGTAAACAGTGTCTATATCCTGTAACTGGAAAAATATATGTTTTTAATGTGAGTGCCAACTGCAATAGTATAAACATTGTATACTTATCCTCCTGTAGTTTATGTACATCATTTTATGTGGGTAAGACCAACGGGCTCTTTAAAGATAGAATCAGGGAACATTTATATAATATTGGGACTTCTAATGCAACTAAGTCTTTAGCTAGACATGTTATTTCCACCTCTACACAACATTCTTTTAAATTTATGTTTATAGATACAACCTATGTTAGTAAGCCTTTAGCTAGACATGTTATTTCCACCTCTACACAACATTCTTTTAAATTTATGTTTATAGATACAACCTATGTTAGTAAACGGTTGGGAGATATTAGGAATATTACTGAGATGCAAGAGACCGATGGCCATGGTGGTGCAGCGGTTAGCATTGTCGCCTCACAGCAAGAGGTTCTCCCGTTCGATTCTCGGATGGAGCGCCTTCTGTGTGGAGTCTGCATGTCCTCCCCATGGTTGAGTGACATATAAAGACATGCAGGTAGGTGCGTGCGTGAATGGGTGTGCCTTCTTTGAAGGGTGGGTGTCGAGCTGGCAACTCAGCACTGTAAAAATCCACTGCCAATCATTAGCAGACAGGAGCTTCTCTGTGGCGACCCCTAACCGGGAAAAGCCGAAAGACATTACTTTTACTGAGATGCATGAGACCAAATAGATAATTACACTTCAGGTTGATGGTACATTTGGATTAAATGGTAATATACCCTTGAAACCTATATGGAAAGCTAGACAATTATTTAAATAGGCACATTCCCATTTCATGCGAGTGCTATTAATGTTATCGATCAGAGGGCTATATTCAATCATCGTGAGTTGAGGACCATGTGATACATTTAAATAAATATATATTTTTATATTTTTATTTATGTAAATATACTGTCATGAACATACATTTTTATTATTTTATTTATACATATTTTAAATATACAGCATTAATTAGTATTATTATTCATTTATATAGTATGTCTAGGATGTAATATTTTTTATATGGATATTTTATAGTTGTGTTTGTAAGATGAATGGTCTTTGCAGCAGTGTTATCATGTAACAAATAGTGGTGAAATATTGTATGGGCACTTTATAGCGAGATCTCTTTAAGAACGACAAACTCTTTTATTAAAGTTACTGTGTAACAGATGACGCTGTTACATTGTTTAAACTGCTTGTTTTTATTGGTTGTCTTTTTTCAAAATCTTTACATAATACATTTGCACTTTATTTTAAAGTTTGGTCAGAAGAATTGGGAATAAGTTACCTGCAAAAGTGCTTACTATTTAATAAAATATATTTACCATTATCCTGGCCATGTTTCAGTTTGTTTCACTATTTTTCGTCTGTGTAATTTTATTTTGTTTTTGATAACGAACTGTTTATCCTTGTTGCTGGCATTTGCTTTTGTATTGAAATGAATAGATATTTGTTCACACTTAGGGATATAATTATCCTGGTGTTTAGCAGAACTAGCTTTTGGCTAAGAAGTCTTTTAGAATGGTTAATGGAAGGGAGGAAGGGTACTGACCTTTTGGATAGAGATTCTGAGCTCCTGGTTAGAATCCAGGATTACAAATTAGCACTTTCCAATCTCTCCCATCCCCTAGTTTCTTGTATATCCAACTGTACAAGAACATGCAATCAAAATTAAAAGATCCAAAAAAGAGCATCTACCAGCAATTGTAATTTTGTAAGGTACTGCTACACAACAGTGGGACACCAAATAATAATGTTTATACTCATAAACAATGTTTTTTAAAACCACCCCACCAAAAAATCTGGATACCACTAAGTGGAACATGGAAGCTGCTAAAATTGTTTAATTACATTTAAACTCACATCTACTTTTGAAACTATTTATTGTACCTAGCTGCAGCTATCTTGCAACCTACATTGTCAACTTCAGATTTGTGCTCTGAGTAATACTTAGCTGTAGCACAGGGTCACACCATGCATAAAGGTATCTGGCTTTTGTGCATGCCTTGTTCCTGATAATGCAAGTCAAGATTATCTAGATGGTTAAAGAAACAAACATTCCCAGAAAATGGCATGATAAAAACATGGTGAATTTCTGCAATTGCCATCTCCACATTCTCAGAAATAAAGAATAATATGTGGTTTACTATCAAATGTCTAAAACTTAACTTAATGTCATTCAAAAGGTTGAGGGTAAAGGTGCAAAAGTTGAAAATTGTGAGTGGAAATCCCGTTGCCTCTGAAACGTTGACACGTAGTTTGCGTTAGTGGTTTTGAGTGTGGCTGTTTACAATTGGATCACACTACAGTGGGGATCATGATAATTACCCTTTTCCTCACTGCAGTGTGATCTCAGAGTTAGAGTATATAATTAGCAGGGGGTGTGGGGGTGCAGGGGTCTTGCCCACTGAAAGCCAGTAAAAATGTTTGTGATTTATAAACAGTTTTTGTGGAAGATAAACATTTCAGGAAATGCAGAATGTCAATTCTAGGCCTCTAAATGTTCGACATATTGAACACTCAACAAAACAGTTCCCATCCTTATTTTTCAGAAAGTACATTAAATGCTAATATGGGTTTCACTATTTTGATAGTAAACCTAAATATGCAGTTATCTGTTAATTGTAAATCCTAGCATCACTTACTTCAATTCTCTATTCACCATCCAGTATTTCTACTGAAAAGCATTCCATACTCCTCTGTTTGTTACTTTACTGTCACTGTGACAGTATTTCTTGCATTTCTTTTTTCCCTTCTAAATATTCTTCCATTGCATAAAAGCACATAAACTGCAGTTCCTTTAATTGCAGGGCTGGATAACCCTTGCCCAGTCTAACTTATCTTGCCTTTCTTTCCATGTTGCATTTTCAACTCTTCAGTGTGTGCTTGATTTTATATGCTGCTTGCTCACTTCACCACTGTTTCAGATTCCCATTCAATTTAAATTAGTACACCCCTCCCCAACATTTACTATACCCTGTCATGTTGTTTTTGGCCTTTTTTCCCCATGTTGCGATCATCCTAATTTCAAAACAGTCCTATCAGTTATACTGCATTCTTGTCATATTGGTTATGGGCAGCGCAGTGGTGTATTGGGTGGTATAGGCTCTCTGGTTTGATTCTTGACTGGGGTGCCTTCTGTGTGGAGTCGGCATGTCCTCCATGAGTTTGCTTGGGTATTCTCTGGGTGCATCAGTTTTCTCCAATATTCCAAAGACATACAGTGGATAGATTGGACCCAGTTAATTGGCCATAGGTGTGAGCATATGTATGTGTGTGGTACTTCAGAATGACTGCAGCAGGTCTAGCCTCCCAGAAGTGTGAACATGGCTCCAGGTGATGGTTATTATTGATGTAACATCCCTACCCCATGTACAAAGTGTACTATCTCAGACACCACGGTACCCTCTTATATGAATCAGTTTTAATACTGGAGGACACCAAAGTAGATTTCCTTAATGTTCTGCCCAAACCTCCCCGGTGTGCAGAAACATGAAGCTGCCATTTGGGTCCTGTTTCTATAGTTCAGAAATCATATTCTTGCTGAATCTTGTCAACCTCTAGTAAACATCCTTTCCTTGTATTAAATTGACCTCAGCTACAATGAACACACTGCTTTTGAACAATGGGAGAAACCCAGCTTACACTGGCTGTTGCCTGCATGAAACAAAGTAGTGGTATAATTAGCAGGAAGGCTTCCTTAGCAATTGAGAAGTGCTAAAGAGTTTCCCTTCACCTAGTAACAATTTGCAAAACTTAATTTGTGGTAGTCAGCTCTATCCCATCTACCCTAAAACCAAGCATACAGTTTGAATATTTTTATTTATCTTGAATGCTAAAAAAATTGATAACTGTAAATATCAAACCCATTCTGCTGAAACTCATCTCATCCAAATACAGGAACAGGCTCTAACATGGGTCCTGAAGAGGACAAGTCCTTGATTTCCCATATGTTAGCAGTCAACAAACAAACAAGTATTGACCACATTGTGTCAGCCAAACATGTCAAATACTGGTTCAAGCAACATACCTGTTACTTATAGTTTCTATAGAAGGCTTTATCTATTTATTTATTAAAAAAGCATACTTATGTAGGCATCCAAAGAGCTGTTGTTCTTCCATCGCTGAATTGTTTTAACTTTTTTTCTTACTATATTCTACTCCTCTATCTCTCTGTATTTTGCTGTAAATCTCTCCAGTCTCTTTTCTACTTTAGCAGTCCAGCACAATTCATCCAGATTATCAGATAAAATATTAGGTATAGGTATTACTCCTGGAAGGCCGTAAGCCGAGGAGCTAGAGTTTTGAAATTTTTTATTAAACCTGTGTTTGTGCTGTGTCAGTTGGGGATTTCTACTTGCTGCTGCTCTTCAACTTGTTACATATCAGATAAAATATCACTGCAGATAGCTTCCTAAATTATCCACTTCCTGGTCAGTGTATTCTGTCAGTGCCTGTAGAGTCAGCTATACTACTTTCCCACACTAGATGGAGGTAGTGAAGGATCATATGCTAAAGGCAGTCCTTTGTTATGCTGTGATGTGAGTTTTGCCTCAAGACTTAAAGTCAAACTTAGATGCCATCACATCAGAACATTATGCTGTGTGTGTGTGGTCATTTGTGCCTTATCAGTACACATTAACAATAAAAGTCTTAAACTTCTTTCATTCTCAACCGGTTTCACTTCACCATTCTTGGAATGTTGCTATTACATACCAGATTGTTGCAGCATCCGGGTCGGGAAGCATTGCTTTAGACAGTCCAGATATAAATACAGTGTGAGAAGTAGATAATAACTGTCAGAAAAAGGGCAAACAACAGATAAATCAAACACAGAGACAGTATACAATATAGACAGAGAAAGAAAAGAGAAAGAGACAGGCAGGCAGACAGAGAAATAAAACTTGCATTTCCTTGCCAGTACAGAATTCTACTTATAGCCTTAATGCAATACATTTTTGTAGTACCGACTAATTTTGAATATACTGTATGAACTGCAAAGCAGACAGCCAGGAAGGAGTTTGCCCTCTGCTGGAGAAATCACTGATATTTCTGTAAACTACTCAGCCCTTCAACTGGCACTATAAAAAGATTATTATTATTAGTATTATTATTATTATTATTATTATTATTATTATTATTATTATTATTTAAGCTTATGTAGGGAAACATGTTAAGTAATGTAAACCCGCTAACACTGTAAATATTTACTATTTTTGCTATGTTAAACACGAAAAGTTTTAAACACTTCTGTCTGCTGCCCCTATAAATATGAGCTCCAAAATTCAAACATTGCGTATCAACATTTTTCAGTCACAAACACATGGACCTCCATTGATCCAAAATGACACAAATACATTAGACTAGAATCAGAGTGCTAATATATAGAAAATAAAATAACAAAAACAAAGAAAACATGTGCTTTTACAGAGTGGCAAGCCCCCACCATCAGCCTATGTGGCTTAGGCATTGTCGCTCCAAACCGATTACATAATTAGACTCGGTCTGAGGTCACTCCACCTTGGAGAAAAAAAACTTCCTAAACATTTTCAAATTATTTTCTTATTATACCTAACGTCGTGCCTTATTAGAATAAAAATAATTTAAGGAAACTTAACCTCACAAAAACAAAAATATCAAAGTAGAGTAAAAAATTACACTAAACATGCAGATGGTTGTACACACAATCAAGCAAAATAAATCACTTTATTGTAAAACATGTAACTGCACTTCAAAGAATTGTAGGGAAACCTTTTATTACTTTATACAGAAAATAGCCGAAAGGTATCAAAACTTACCAGATACATTGGAAAGCATGGTTAAGCTTAAAAAGGCCCACTGTGATCATTACGCTAGTAATCACCTACAAATCTATTAACCTAAATACTTGAAATAACCTCAGATCACTGTATGGCATTTATAGTAATCAAACATCTTTGCCTCATAATGAGGTGTCTACTTACAATACATGGTGGCTTTGGAATTGCCCGCCCCTCCTGTAAATTTGAGTTTGTACACTCCTCCTGGGTCTATCTTATTTGCTCACTCAACCGAGTACAGTGAGATCATATTTTGACTTCAGACGCTCCTACCAGTCCCATCTGTTCAGTTCTATCCCAGCTCTATTCCAATCTAGTGTCACTAGCTCATTCTACCTAATACAGAGAGAGCATTTGTGAAGGGCAAGCCACTTAGGTGCTTAATTTTGAATTATCTTCTGTTTCGCCTTTTCCACTTTCCAACAACAACAAAAAAAAATTCTAAGCCTGTTTCCTGCCTTTACTGTAACTAGTTTAGTCCAGATACAGATTTGCTGTAACCAGGACTGTTTGTAAGCTTCTGAGCCCCCAAAGCCTTTCTGTGTTGGAGGGAAGCCTTCTAACTTATCACTGGGAGTGGTAAGCACTAGGTAGCTTATCTACCACAAGAGTGGTTTCTGGCCCAGAAATTGTAGTTTATTGACAGTTTGGGCAGTTTTTCCATCTCTTTCAACTTTCTGGTTTAAAAGCCTGCATTTGCACTTGTTTCCCATCTTTCCTGTAACTAGTCTAGTCCAAATACATATTTCCTGTATCCAGGACTGTTTGTAAGCTTCTGAGCCCCCCAAGCCATTCTATGTTGGAGGGAAGCCTTCTAGCTTATCAGTGGGAGTGGTAAGCACTAGGTAGCCTATCTACCACAAGAGTGGTTTCTGGCCCAGAAATTGTAGTTTATTGGCCGTTTGGGCAGTTTTTCCATCTCTTTCAACTTTCTGGTTTAAAAGCCCATGTTTGTGCTTGTTTCCCACCTTTCCTATAACTAGTCTAGTCCAGATACAGATTTGCTGTATCCAGGACTGTTTGTAAGCTTCTGAGCCCCCAAGCCTTTCTGTGTTGGAGGGAAGCATTCTAGCTTGTCAGTGGGAGTGGTGAGCACTAGGTACCCTATCTACCACAAGATCCAGGTACAGATTCTTAGTTTTAGCACTTGAATTTGCTTATTCGTGCTCAGCAATTGTTCAGATCTTGTTGTTAGCACTAAATAAGCTACAAATTACTACAGCACTCAACCTTCCTTTTTACTTAGAGGAAAACAGTTTTTGTACTTACTTTCCTCACTTGGTTAGAGAAATCAGCTGTTATACTCACTTTCCTCACTTGTCTAGAGGAAAGTAATTTTTTTTCAGGCATGTCCAAGGGTCAGCTCCCAGTGTTGTCTCCTGCCTATCTGATGAATCTGGGCATCTTGAGGCCATGTATCAATTGCCTCATGTACACAGACAACCCTCTCCTCCTACCATCCAATACCACAACCTGTGAGAGATGCATTTATCTAGCCAAACTGGAGGTAAAGCTCTCTCCAACCAAGACTGAACTTGACAGTCAAGAGGAGAAGGTAAACACTTTCACCACACCACACTCATCACATAGTCCCACTAAACCTACACCACCAAAATCCACACATAGAAACACAAAAACATTCACAGAGGATCTCAGTAATAATCTGTTCAAGCAACAGAGACGTCCAACGCAGAAATGCAAGCAACCTCCACCCCCCAACACAACCCAAATGACACATAGCCCACAGACTCAGTGTGCCAATAAACCACAGCCCATAAGGCAAACCAATGTACCCAACACATTAGTCATAGGTGACTCTATAGTCAGGCTCACTGATGTCCCACTCACCAGGCTAAACAAGGAGAAGGTTACTGTCAGCTGCCTGTCGGGTGCCAGGATCCGCCACATAACCCACATACTCAGGGCACTCCACAACAAGTACAAATATGGCTCTGTCATTGTCCATGTTAGTGTGAATGACCTGAGACGTACCTCCCTGGACTACATGAAAAGAGACATGGAAGTGCTCTCCGATCTTGTAGCCCAGGCAGGTATGACCCAAGCTTGAGTAGCATCCTGCCATTGCCCAGAACGATAATACAGTACAAGGACAAAATGATTGACTTCAAAAACTGGCTAAGCTTCTGGTGTCATTCTAAAGGGAAACAGTATCGGTCTGCCTGGGACGTGATGGCCGACAGACCACGATACTTTGCCAGAGATGGCCTGCACCTGTCGCCACTGGAATTCCGGATTTTGGCTAAGGCTCTTGCAATCCCTTGCCTTTTTTAGACAAATTTCAAATGACAAATTCACCACTGTAACAGGAACAGGCAAGAAAAAACTGAGGGTAATGCTACTCAATGCTAGAAGTCTAAATCTCAAAATGCACTCACTTGAGGCACTCCTCAAAATGGAGAACATCCATATCTGTGCAGTGACTGAGACCTGGTTCAAGGCTCTAGAGAGCACCTGTGCATTACTAGGCTATAACTCATACCACACTTTTTGGCCATCTAAACTGGACCAGAACACCAAAGGTGGAGGTGTGTCCATATTCATTAAGGATCTGCACATCTCCAGGCTAGTTGCACAGCATAATGCATCCAAGGTTATCCAAGTGCAACTAACTCTGGGCAAAATTGCAATCCAAATTGTAGCTTGCTACAGATCCCCCACCATGTCCCAGGATTCCCACTCCTCTTTTCTTGATATACTGGAAAATATTAGGGTTCAACCAAACACGCTAATAATGGATGATTCCAACTACCCCACCATTAACTGGGAAAACTACTCATGTACCAACTCCTTTGCTCAATGCTTTCTGGAATTCATAAATTCCAATGCCCTGGATCAACTTATCCATATCCCCACCAAGGGCAACAATATCCTAGACCTAGTCATTACCAACATGAGTGACCGGTGTTCCACACCTGAAATCAACTCCTTGTTGGTCAGATCCGACCATAAGCTGATCACCCTAGATATCCGTATCCCACCCCCACCCACCATTACGGAAACCATGATAAAAAATTTCTCCAAAGCCAACTTCATGCTTCTTAAGACAGATGTGGCGAACTTCATGACACCCATTCAGATGGACAATACAGTTATGACTGCTGAATACTACACAAATGCACTCTATAAGCACTTACACATCTGCATGGATCATGCTATCCCAAACAGAACCAAGACACTACTCTCTAAAAAAAGGAAATCTGGTGGTCCCCTGCCATAAACAAACTCTACAACAGAAGGAAGAAACTGTTGCAAAAGAGAGTAAAATCCCATTAGCGGAGGAGTTGCCTGATCAGCCTCAGTAAGAAGCTGAGATCCCTTATAAGATCCGCCAAAGCTAGCTATAAAAACAAAATTGCCACTGATTCTAAGGGCAACCACAAAACATTCTATAGTTATGTCAAGAATCTCAGTGGCAACACCCAGATCTGCTCTGAGTTACAGCACAGCTGCATGAAAATTACAAAACCAACTGATATTGAAAACATCTTGTCAGATAGGTTCAGTGCTAACTTTACCCCCCTCTCACCCCCTAAAGGGCCCATATCTATA
The DNA here is from genome assembly GCF_019279795.1 of Protopterus annectens. NCBI lineage: Eukaryota > Metazoa > Chordata > Ceratodontiformes > Protopteridae > Protopterus > Protopterus annectens. The sequence goes on along the minus strand of NC_056739.1, from coordinate 1,677,701,497 downwards.
CAGGAAGAATGCAGAGTCCCTGTAATCACATCTATGCAGATAAAAGCTGCACTCTCTGAAACCAAAAACACAGCATCCATGGGACCGGACAACATCCCAGGCTGCGTTTTACACGGACTTCAGAACAAACTGGCTCCCCACCTAAGCACCATTTTCAATCATAGTCTCACATCAGGCTTTGTGCCCACAGAATGGCACACAGCAATAGTTATCCCACTCCACAAAATGGGAGCCACCACTGATCCTGGGAGCTATCGTACTATTAGTCTGATGAGCCTGGCCTGCAAGGCCATGTAACGTATCATCATGGAACTCATAAACAAAGACATTGGTAATCTCCAAACTCTGGACCCCACCCAGTTCGGGTTTGTGAAAGGCAGATCATGCTTTCTGAATCTGATTGACTTCTTTGAGGCAGTCACCAAAGCTGTAGATGAGGGTAAGGTGGTTCACACAGCCTATCTTGACCTCGCCAAGGCTTTCAATACCATCCCCCATTCTGAAATTATAGCTAAACTCACTAAACTAGGTATAAATCCCTATGTTACAAGATGGGTTGCCAACTGGCACACTGACAGAACCCACATTGTAAAAGTTGCAGACTCCAAATCTGACTTCAAACCAGTGACAAGTGGAGTATCACAGGGTTCAGTCCTGGGACCCCTCCTGTTTGGTATCTACTTCTCTGAAGTACAGGCTAACACAGAAGGCCCCTGGCTAATGAAGTTCGCAGATGACTGCAAACTAGGAGCCCATAGTCGAGTCCCCAAATGATGTGGACATCCTACAAAAGGGCCTCACTGAGACAGATGCCTGGTGTCAGAGGCATGACCTCAAGCTCAGTGCCAAAAAGTGCATTGTCATCCCCTTTGGTAAAAACTCTGTACCTATGAACTACCACATAAATGGCAGTCTACTTAACTCCGAATGTGTGATAAGAGACTTTGGGACCCAAGTGGACAGTAGTCTCTCCTTTGATAATCACATCGCCAGAGTAGTCAGGAAATCTGTCTATGTGGCACACCTCATCACAAAAGGGTTCTCATCCAGGAAAAAAGAGGTCATTGTTCCCGTGTACTCATCACTCATTAGACCCATTATAGAGTACAACACCCCTTTTGGGATGTACCTCACAAGACATCTGCAGCAGCTGGAAAGGCCGCAGAAGTACCTCACAAAGAGGATTACTGGCCTCAAGCAGATGCCCTACACTGACCATCTCAAAAACTCCACATTTACTCTGCAGCATATCGCCTACTCCGAGGAGATCTCTGCCTGACATATACAGCTATCCTAAACCCAGAGCTGTTGGGCATGCTACACCTTAAGAAATCCCAATCCCTCAGAGCTACATGCTCTAGGGACCTAAACTTTGTCACCACAATAAACATGACATGCTGGAGGGATAGATTCCTATCCCAGAGACTTCCTATACTCTGGAACAAGCTACCCATATATGTCAAGCAAAGTTCCTCATTAGCATTCTTCAAGAAAAATCTTGATGAGTGGATGGGAAATAGAAAATACACCCCGGGGATCACTTCTGTGGCTCTGCTCGACAGGGGCACAGGAAATGAACTTTTATGGGTGGTGTAAGCCAGGGAACCTTGTTGGCTAGGCTTACTTAGGCCCTTGGGCCGATAGCCTAGTACCTACCTATGAACCTATAAACCTATGATGATTGCTTGCAAATTTCTATTGCTGTTATACATTCTAAGCATAGAGAAACCAGCACTTGTCATAACATTGCTGCAGTCCTAGTCTAATTATTTACATATGGATCATTAGAGAAAGTATATACATTTTTATACAACACTAAACACCACTTTTTTTCAGACCACAATATTTCTACACACCTCACCATTTTATAACAGAACTATGATACAGTACAATGTTTTCTGCAACCATTGCACCATATTTAACTTATCTGCCTACTAGAAGCACTTAGCGATGAAGGGCTCAATGGAATTTGTGACGATTTTGCAATATATAAGTTACTGGAAGTAGTCTAAAACAGGGCATAGCCTATTTCTTATATCTGCCACATTTAAGGCAATCAATGACATTTGAATCCTTTACAGTTTTCCCAAGGAAGAAGAAAACATGAAGGTGCCCACAACACAGATAGCACTAATGGTTCCTGAATGCTGAATTTATCTGCAACACTTATCTGTTTTTGCTTAACAGAGAACACAGAAGCCTTGGATCAAATATCCAAGGCCAGCATTATCAAGATCCATTTTGATATAGACAAATGCTGGCTTTATGAATTGTTTAGCTCAGTCCACAAATTATTAATTAGGGAAGAAACATCAGTGAGACAATAACATTTCCTCCTTGTAAAAAAGAAAAGAACATTGGCACATGATGAAAACATCTTAAGCAACAATAAATAAAACAACAGCTGTATGGCCTTCCAAAAGAAAATATAATTTTTACCAGATGGAAATTTATATGACAATATTGAGCAAGAAAATGTTCAAAGTATATTGATGCAATACAATAGATGGTTTTAATCATAAAATGGCCCTGATCACCAGATTCATGGAAAAGAACACTCCCAATGAACAAAAAAGGAACAAAGTTTTACTTCTCCAGTGTCCTTTTTTTCAGTTGATTTACAAGAAAAGGGTGAAGTCCTGTCAGCTTACAACGCTGACAGACTAGTGGCAACAACATGGACTCATAAAGCAGGGAGACAGTGAAAGTCAAACAGGATAGTAAGAACAAAAATAAAAGGGAAGACAGAAGTTCTAACAGAGAGGAAAATATTAAATAGATCTTGTCTGAAATGAAAAAAAGAGATGGGCTCTGCCATAAATGTATTTATATTTTATAGTATATTACCACTGTACATTGGGAATTACTTCATTACCTGTATTATTTTATATAATATTCATTAATTTTACTTATTAAATGCTCTGTATGTATGGATTCTGCCTTTTCTACTCTAAATTAAAATAATAATGGAGCTTGCAGAATGTGGCTGTTCAGTAATTATCCAACTAAAACAGATCAAAAGCTTCTGAGTTACTCAAATCTTTGAGGTTTCAATGTCCTCTGAGAGTATTATGTTTACTATTGTTACTTCCATTTCTACTTTACTTGTTAAGAGTACAAATAGTGGCATTTATTCATATACAGATGATTGCTTTCTGCCTCATATGAGTTTTCTAGCCCTTTCTGAATAACCGTCTAACCGAAGTTTAAAGGAGCTCCATTAGAAAATGAGAGGGTAAATTTGGAGTTCTCATAATTTCCAAAACTGACATTTTCTAAATGCATGTTTTGCCTGTACTCTGAAGTGCAACTAAACTGCTCTTGGTGTATATAGACATAGGTGGTGTGGTGGTTAAGCCTCCAAAATAATTTTGCACTTGATGAATTCCCCTTACAAAAACACTTAAAATGTCAACTTTCAAAATCATGAGGATTTGAAATTATTGTTGTCACAATTTTAATAACTAATATTTTAAATTTATAATTCTTAGAAATTAGCATAGGCAGACTTTGAACCTCATTATTGTCTACTGTCCTTCATCAGCTATAAAATATGGGATGGATGTAGTGGGTTAGAGGATGATCCCAGCTGTACAGTAAGTAAACAAAAACAATTTGAATTCTTTATTCCAGTTATCTTCTTCATTTCAGTCATACATAATATAAGCATAATCCAAACATTTTGTTGACTTTGTAAATAAATCACTATTTAATTCAATTTTATAGTCATTGATAATTAATGTTTAGAAGTCATACCTCTCAATCTCTTAGCACAAGAAATCTGGACAAAGCAAAAAATAATGGCAGAACAAAAGCTCAGAAATAGGGACACATTTTAAATATTGCTCTTATAAATTTAGATAGTTGTTAGAATAAAAGGTGTTGTTTTTGCATGCATTTTCTTAAGTATATGAAGCCTAAAACTCAAACATTTCTCATTATTAGTGATTTTTAATCCTTAATAATTTGCCAGAAAACCACAAATTTTATGATGAACAGATCAACAATATGAGGCAAAAATATGGACATTCTGTAAAAATCTGGACAGATGAGAGGTTTGTTACAAGTTCATTCAATAATTTAAGAGAAAAGCTTAAAAGCCAGCATTTTTTTCATTTGAGTCTGATAAATGGGGCTTGAGCTGTACTGAGGTCTCATCCTTGAACATCTTTGGTTCACAGTCAGCCATTTTCATTGAACATACTTTCCCATCCCTTCTTTTTGCATTCACTTTCTATCTTCTACCTTCCCTTAGTTATAGTTGCCACTGGTTTTATCCTTTTAAAATTTTATAAAAAGAATAAAAATGTAGTTTTGTTACATGCTGCAAAATCCTTCATACTCATTTGTCTGGCGATTAAGTTTAACATTTCACTTTCTAGAAATTCAACATGTTGAACACTGTTGATGGTCTTGACATTGGAATGGCTATTTAGACTGAAATAAATACTTTTTAGTCCAGTAGACTAAAATGTAGTAGGATGAAATCTATTAGGTATTTCACCACTTAAGGCAGCTCCGAGTTGGGGTAATATGTTTATTTATAACACAGTATTGTTGGTGTTGGTTTAATAAGGATTTGTAACTTCATCTTCAATCTTATTAAGGTTTATCTCAACGCACTTGATACAATGCAATGAAAAAAAAAATGCAATAAAGTCTAAATAACAACACAGTAAGTAAGACAACAATAATCCCTCACTACCAAAGGCTTATTCAGATAAGTAAGCTTTAAGTGACTTGTTGTACCCAGCCATGGAAGGATACTCACACAGCCACTGGGATAGTAAATTCCACTAGAGAAGAGCCTAAAAAGCAAATGTAAGCAATAGGACAGTTGACAGTAGACAGAGTCTGAAAACTGTAAGCAATTTTGCTTTCTTTTGCTGCTTGACATCAGGTATGCAGAATCGTTTAAGGTTTGATGTTTGCCCTTAACAAATAGCCAACATGATTGCATTTTAAAGGCAGAAATGGTTTCTTAAAGTAGTCTACATTTGCTTTTTGATTTTAATTTAAAATAAAAAAGAAAGCTTATTATCATCAGGCAGGTCTAACCCTAAGAATGCTTAGAGATCCACATCAACTATATCCCTAAATGTGAACAAGTACCTTTTCATTCCTTATAACTCCTTACTCTCCCTTCTTCACTTACTTCCTAATTTCGATCAAATTCTCTTGCCTGACTTTTTCTATAAATATTCCATAAGCCTGTTTTCCCTCACTTCATAATGCAGTTTCTTTTTCCATTAGACTACATGCCTTTAATATCTCTACAAACTGTCTAAAATTTCTCCAAATATTAAATGATTGTCATATAAATTGCATTAATTTTAACCAATGTTTTTATATTATGTCTAATTTGTTATAATTGTTAAACTTTATATGCTTTTGTTTTATTTTTGAAATCTGCAAAATGATTGCTCTTAAAATGTTTTATAATAGTTTGGAGCTTTTCTCTCTGGGCTTCCGCCGAAAATGGGCTTTAACCTAGTCGAACTTATCTGGTAATCAAATGGCAATAAACAAATAATAAATAAATAAATTAAGAAATAAAAACTTAGCTGCGCTTTTTGATGCCTGGTAATCTTTGTTTTGGTTATTAGAAATTATGCATGCCTTAGACTTCTGGGCATCATTTTTCAGATCTATGGTTGATCTTTTCATTTACCTAGAGAACAAATAACAATTATTTGCTGCTGACTTGGGCATACTCCTTAAATGAGAGAAACACCTACAACTTCCAGAAAGGTATTATGCTTTGTAATATAGTCAAGGTCAAAAGTCAAAGTGAACTTTATTGTAATTTAGACTCCACAACAGTAACCTAAACAAAATTATGTGCATCAAGCTCGATATTGTGATGACAATTACACACATATAAATTACATATAGCACATGTAACATATATAACATTGTTAGACTGTTATTTTACTACATACTACTATAAAGTACTATGTCTACAGTTTTTAGCAGCTGAGTGATTGATTATTGCACATTTATTTATTGCATTCTTAATTTCTGATATGTTAGAAATGCTCCTGTTATCACTTAACTATAGTGAGACAGAGATGGAATAACAGTATTATTACTGCAGTCATCTCCATGGTGTAGAGGGATAAAGAACTGACTAAGTTACAGGCAAACCAATTCAGCTAGCAGCTTAGGGGGCCCAGTAGGAGCTGATTGAGGAGGATGGGAGTGAGTGCCTGCTCTGCTGGATCATCCATCCTGGGAGGAAGGGAGGAAAGGAGGGAAGAGGCTCTGGCTTACCATATGGGAAACACTTAGTGGCTATTTACCCAGTGGTGATCCAAGCCGACTGACCTCTCACTAACACAGTGCACTCACGCTAAGCTGTCAAGGAGAAATTAAGCATGCACAGGCATACTCCCCCCTTGGGAGGCAGCAATTGTGGGCTTAAAAAAGTTGCCAATGTTGAGAGGGATGCTTCCGGGAGGAGACAGCATGCAGCCCTACCAGGACCAAGAGTCTGGCCTGTTCCTTGTCACCCAAGTCTCTCTTTCTGTGGAATAGAGGAAATTACTTGGATTCTTGACCAGAAACAAATGGACCCTAGGGTTCAGGATTAGCCTGGAAGTATTACCCAGTTCCTGTTCCAAAGAAACAAATGGGTCAATTAGGTAAATGTAGAAAAGCCATTGAGCAGTGTCCTGGAAGAAAGAAAAAAACATTATTATGATTGGGTCTTTGATACATTGATCCTTCCACTGTAACATCAGCTGCACATGGTTGTTTAGTCATCTGAGCATTGAAGTCATTGACAGCATGCAGATTTACTAATATAGCACACTTTTTGCTAATGCTGTTGTTCTTATTGTCTTAGAACTTAATGGTTTATCAGTAGGTGTATAAACACTTCCTGAATTAATTGTGTGTGTGTGTGTGTGTGTGTGTGTGTGTGTGTGTGTGTGTGTGTGTGTGTGTGTGTGTGTGTGTGTATGCGTATATATCGGTTCCCTACGGTAGACCGAAAGCTCGGAAGATCGACAATCACATCACCGATGCCAGAAGACAGACAGAGCAGATAGCTGACAACTTGTAATCTTGACAGTGAAAACACCGACATGGGAAACGTGAGCACGACTAGGAAAGGTTCATAGGTTCATAGGTGCAATAGTAAGGGATTTAGGGTTAGGGTGCGGGTAAGATGAGTGTGCGATAGTGAGGGACTTATGGTTAGGGTGAGGGTCAGGTAAGTGTGCTATAGTGAGGGATTTAGGGTTAGGGTATGGGTAAGGTGTGTGTGCGATAGTGAGGGATTTAGGGTTAGGGTGCATGTAAGGTAAGTGTGCGATAGTGAGGGACTTAAGGTTAGGGTGCGAGTAAGGTAAGTGAGCGATAGTGATGGACTTGAGGGTTAGGGGCAGATTAAGTGAGTTAGGGTTAGGGTGCGGGTAAGGTAAGTGTGCGATAGTGACAGACCTTAGGGTTAGGGTTTGGTTTCAGGTTAGTGCATAGATAGTTGTGTGTAAGGTGTAGTGTAGGTTTTTAGGTTGTTGGTGTGCTTGTGCTGTGTGTGTGTGTTGTGTGGAGCAGCGAACTTTTTGTTTTGTTAACTGTCGGGATTGTGGTTTTATCGGGCATGTGAACTTTCGTGTTTATGCAGTTTCGTTCTTGTGGTGTTGGTGTTGTGGTTGTCGGTGTTGCGTACTGTCGGTTTAGTGTAGTAGACCTGTATATACATATATGGATATATATCAGAAGTTCGGGATTTCAGAGACTCAAATTTCATATTGTTGAGACAATGTAATTGAGTTTCTCTCTCTTCCACCAAAAATACAGAACAGATGGAAGAGGCACAAATCCGTAATCCATACGAATTCCTTTATTAAAACGACTCTTCAGCCAATAAAACACAGAAACAATAAGTTTGACTATACAGTCCACTAACGTGATTACACCAGCACTGCATTTTCATTTAAACCACTTCATCAGATGGAGACAAATGCATCCCTACACAAAAAACACTCCTTATATATTCATCAAAATAATTAAACAATTAGTTAATTAAAGGGAACAAGATACTTAAACATTTAAAGGGGTAAGACTTATAATGCATACAACACATACATTAAAACATATTATAATGGATTCCCCCCACACTGACCTGATACATTAATGGATTAATAAATTAATATTATTATCAAAATTTAATAAAAACTTTATAATAACTTAATCTAATAAAACAAACTAAATTTTTTAATACAACCAGCAAAAGCATTACAGCTTGTGGTATCCTATACTACCAACACTTTATAATGTAAACTGATTTTAATATACATTTAAAATAAGATAAATATAGAAAAAAATAATAAATAAAAAAAACATAAAATGAAAACACTTAAAGTTTAGCTGATCTCAGCTTGAGTACAGGTGCTAAAGAGATGGCATCATTTAGACCTGGAGGTTTATTCGCCTCCAAGGAAAGCTGCCACAACAGCTCTTTATACTCAATCGAAGTTTCCCATAGCCCACCTCTTACATCCTTTTCCACTACTTCCAACACAAAGAAGCTAAATTTAGCTTCCTGGCAAATTAATTTATGTCGGTATAAAGCATTATTAGTACATTTTGTTTTTATCTCATAGTAATGCTCATAAATTCTAATTTTTAACTTTCTTTCCAATTTCCCTATATAAAATGCATCACAATGATCACACAAACCTAAATAAACTATCCCAGAGGTGTGGCAGTTCGCAAAATATTTGCTCTGGATCAGTCTGTCCCTGCTCTCTAAAAAAATTGTTTGCTTAGTACAAATAAATGGGCATTGGGAACACCTTCCACATTTAAAGGTTCCTAGTTTCCCTTCCTTAACTTTTTTCATACCATGTTTACCCTCCAGAATAGTCTTTAAGCTTTTGCCCCTTCTATATGTACATTTCAAAGGTTCTTCAAAGATACATTTCAAATCCGAAATCTGACCAAACCTACACCATTCTTCCTCCAAAATCTTCCTAATTCTAGGTGCACTACCATTATAATCAACTACAAAATTGCCTGTACCCTCACTGTTAAGCTTTGTAGATTTCATCTCATTCAAGACAAAATTTGAACCCAAAATGGATTTAAATTTGTCATATCTACCTTCCCTAACTTCTCTTTCTATAGGCTCAATAAGATCTTTAGGGTAGCCTCGATCCATAAACATATTGTGCAAAATCTTACATTCATCCTCAAAATCACTCTCCCTTGATGTCATACGGCTACCCCTCACATATTGTCCCTTAACAATACCTTTTTTCTGATGGTAAGGGGGAGCACTATTAAAAGCCAAATAAGAATTCAAAAATGTTGGCTTTCTAAAAATCTTAGAATAAAAACAACCCTCACTTTTGCCTATAGTAATAGCCAAATAATTAAAAAATTCTTTATCCTTATTATAAGTAAATTTTAAAAAATCAGTGGACTCTGAGACATACTTAAAAAATTCTAAAAATTCATCCATTGTGCCCACCCATAAAAAGCACATATCATCCAAGAAACGCTTGTAAAATTTCCAATTATGGGCGTATTTTGAAATAATAATAAATTTTTCTTCCCAAGCTGTTAAAACAATATTAACATATGTGGGGGCACATCTTGCACCCATCCCTACTCCCTGAATCTGCTTAAAAAATTCTCCCTCATAATGAATAAAGTTGTTGTTTAAAACTAATTCCATAAAAACTAGGATCAAATAAAATTCATTATTATTAAATTTACCATAATTTATCAGGGCTTCTTCAAACCACATCATCCCCTCATTATGGGGTATAGATGAAAAAAGGTCCACTATATCAATAGTTATAAAAGTAATATTGTCATCATACAGATCCTGAGTTATACTACGCAAGAGGTCCCAAGAGTCTTTAACAGTCCCCTGGCCTCCCATAGACAAAGACTTTAGCTTTACATCCAACCATCTCACCAGTGGTGCAGTAACTGAGCCCTCCGAAGCAACAATAGGTCTCAAAGGGGGGTCTTCCAAGTCTTTATGTACTTTTGGTATCCCAAAAATAGAGGGGACCTTAGGTTTCTCGATGTGAAGGTATTTAAAAGTTTCAACATCAATTGAGCGTTCCATAAGCAAGTCATTTAAAACCACATATATTTTTTTATTACCTATATTAATCTCATTTAAAGAGGCTCTGACATATTTGTCTAAATCATCTAAAATTTCCATCATCTTAGCTTCATATAAAATATTATCCATAATAACAGAACCTCCACCTTTATCTGGTTTCATAACTCTCACTGTAGTGTCCTCCCTAAATTCCTTTAATAACCCATATTCTTCCTTAGTAAGGCCTCAAAATTTCTTAATTGTGGGTGTAAAGGTGGGTTGAACAAACTTTTCCTTTTCAAAACCTCACATTTCTCCCCAGTACTAGCATGTCCCTGAAAAAACAGTTCTAAATTTTTCTTTCTTAAAATAACTTGAGGTCAATCAACACCTTACTAATATCCACCTTTGTGTTAGGAACAAATTTAAGACCTTTTGATAGTAACGAAAAATGTGCTTTATTTAATTCATATTTACTATAATTGTAAATAGTATAACACTGATATTTATTGATGCAGCCTTGGGAAAAATTAAAATCTGTGTTGATACAATTGCTAAACATATATTCTTCTATCAATTCCACTGCTGAAATCTCTTGTTGCTGCTGTTGTAGTTGTTGTTCTGCATGCCCCTTGCCCCTATATACCCCCCATACTCGTGTTTTTTTTTTGCTGGTAATTTCTTATTCTCTCTGACCTCCTTAAAGGGGGGTATTCATCCAAATTATTCAGATCACATACTTCATCTTCTCCATTTGATACAAAGTGCTCATTCCCTCTCCTATCCATACCAAAATCATTATGGTTTCTGTCTGAAAAATATCTTGGTTTGGGAAAATACACTTTGTCCTTATATTTTTTAATGTCTCTATCTAACTTCCTACTTTTCCTAATATATGCTTTATTAATATTATTATCAATCTTCTGCAACATATCGTAATACTGTCTCTGCCCTTCCTCTACTAAAAATAACAAATCTTCTGTAATTTTCTGATTAATACCTTCAATTTTACTAGATAGAATTTTCATTTCCCTTTCATTTTCTCTAATAATGGCTTTTAATATTTCAAACCCACAATTATCAAAAATTTCTAACAATTCCTGGTGAAAAATACTTCCTTCCTTCACTTTATTAGGATATTTCACCACCCTCAAGCCTTTAGGCACAATTTTTAAATGTAAACATTCCCTCAGGTATGCATTCTCCATATCATAATTTTTGTATTGAAAAAAAACATCATCTAACAATTTTATATTATAGTCAAACTTCATTTCATAATCTCCCTCATGCTGTGAGGGTAATTTAAAGTCCTTAAAACAATATTGCTTTTGAAAAAAACTTTTTAAATCAATTTTGCGACTGTCACCAGTCTCTTTGTGTCCATTACTATTATTTGTCCTTTCGTTGTTAGAGCCAGCACCCACAGCGTGTTCTGACCTAAAAAACATTGGTACATCCGAACTGATATCACCATTAATAATGGATTTCCCCCACACTGACCTGATACATTAATGGATTAATAAATTAATATTATTATCAAAATTTAATAAAACTTTATAATAACTTAATCTAATAAAACAAACTAAATTCATTAATACAACCAGCAAAAACATTACAGCTTGTGGTATCCTATACTACCAACACTTTATAATGTAAACTGATTTTAATACACATCTAAAATAAGATAAATATAGAAAAAAATAATAAATAAAAAAACATAAAATGAAAACACTTAAAGTTTAGCTGATCTCAGCTTGAGTACAGGTGCGAACTTGACTGTATAGTTAAACTTATTGTTTCTGCGTTTTATTGGACTGAAGAGTCGTTTTAATAAAGGAATTCGTGTGGATTACGGATTTGTGCCTCTTCCATCTGTTCTGTATTTTTGATGTTTTGGTGAACATTGGAACAGTGATTCTTTTTGGTTTGTGTTGTTGTCTATATGGAATCTGAAGAGGCTACAAATTCTAGGCAAGCTCCTCAGCGGAGGGGCGTGGAATCTGACAAGTTTGACATGCTTTCGAACCAGTTATCGCAGCTTATTGAGCTGCTGACTCCTGCAAGCCAGCCCTTTCTGACATCATCTCCTGGTGTTCCAGGGAACCAGGAAATGCTCACTAGGTCGAAGCACGAGAATGGAGTGAAAGGAGTCTCTTTCGCTAACGGGCGTAACAGAACACAGAAATCTCATGCAAGCGTTATTAATGGTGATATCAGTTCGGATGTACCAATGTTTTTTAGGTCAGAACACGCTGTGGGTGCTGGCTCTAACAACGAAAGGACAAATAATAGTAATGGACACAAAGAGACTGGTGACAGTCGCAAAATTGATTTAAAAAGTTTTTTTCAAAAGCAATATTGTTTTAAGGACTTTAAATTACCCTCACAGCATGAGGGAGATTATGAAATGAAGTTTGACTATAATATAAAATTGTTAGATGATGTTTTTTTTCAATACAAAAATTATGATATGGAGAATGCATACCTGAGGGAATGTTTACGTTTAAAAATTGTGCCTAAAGGCTTGAGGGTGGTGAAATATCCTAATAAAGTGAAGGAAGGAAGTATTTTTCACCAGGAATTGTTAGAAATGTTTGATAATTGTGGGTTTGAAATATTAAAAGCCATTATTAGAGAAAATGAAAGGGAAATGAAAATTCTATCTAGTAAAATTGAAGGTATTAATCAGAAAATTACAGAAGATTTGTTATTTTTAGTAGAGGAAGGGCAGAGACAGTATTACGATATGTTGCAGAAGATTGATAATAATATTAATAAAGCATATATTAGGAAAAGTAGGAAGTTAGATAGAGACATTAAAGAATATAAGGACAAAGTGTGTTATCCCAAACCAAGATATTTTTCGTACAGAAACCATAATGATTTTGGTATGGATAGGAGAGGGAATGAGCACTTTGTATCAAATGGAGAAGATGAAGTATGTGATCTGAATAATTTGGATGAATACCCCCCTTTAAGGAGGTCAGAGAGAATAAGAAATTACCAGCAAAAAAAAAACACGAGTATGGGGGGTATATAGGGGCAAGGGGCATGCAGAACAACAACTACAACAGCAGCAACAAGAGATTTCAGCAGTGGAATTGATAGAAGAATATATGTTTAGCAATTGTATCAACACAGATTTTATTTTTTCCCAAGGCTGCATCAATAAATATCAGGGTTATACTATTTACAATTATAGTAAATATGAATTAAATAAAGCACATTTTTCGTTACTATCAAAAGGTCTTAAATTTGTTCCTAACACAAAGGTGGATATTAGTAAGGTGTTGATTGACCTCAAGTTATTTTTAAGAAAGAAAAATTTAGAACTGTTTTTTTTCAGGGACATGCTAGTACTGGGGAGAAATGTGAGGTTTTAAAAAGGAAAAGTTTGTTCAACCCACCTTTACACCCACAATTAAGAAATTTTGAGGCCTTACTAAGGAAGAATATGGGTTATTAAAGGAATTTAGGGAGGACACTACAGTGAGAGTTATGAAACCAGATAAAGGTGGAGGTTCTGTTATTATGGATAATATTTTATATGAAGCTAAGATGATGGAAATTTTAGATGATTTAGACAAATATGTCAGAGCCTCTTTAAATGAGATTAATATAGGTAATAAAAATATATGTGGTTTTAAATGACTTGCTTATGGAACGCTCAATTGATGTTGAAACTTTTAAATACCTTCACGTCGAGAAACCTAAGGTCCCCTCTATTTTTGGGATACCAAAAGTACATAAAGACTTGGAAGACCCCCCTTTGAGACCTATTGTTGCTTCGGAGGGCTCAGTTACTGCACCACTGGTGAGATGATTGGATGTAAAGCTAAAGTCTTTGTCTATGGGAGGCCAGGGGACTGTTAAAGACTCTTGGGACCTCTTGTGTAGTACAACTCAGGATTTGTATGATGACAATATTACTTTTATAACTATTGATATAGTGGACCTTTTTTCATCTATGCCCCATAATGAGGGGATGATGTGGTTTGAAGAAGCCCTGATAAATTATGGTAAATTTAATAATAATGAATTTTATTTGATCCTAGTTTTTATGGAATTAATTTTAAACAACAACTTTATTCATTATGAGGGAGAATTTTTTAAGCAGATTCAGGGAGTAGGGATGGGTGCAAGATGTGCCCCCACATATGTTAATATTATTTTAACAGCTTTGGAAGAAAAATTTATTATTAATTCAAAATATGCCCATAATTGGAAATTTTACAAGCGTTTCTTGGATGATATGTGCTTTTATGGGTGGGCACGATGGATGAATTTTTAGAATTTTTTAAGTATATCTCAGAGTCCACTGATTTTTTAAAATTTACTTATAATAAGGATAAATAATTTTTTAATTATTTGGATATTACTATAGGCAAAAGTGAGGGTTGTTTTTATTCTAAGATTTTTAGAAAGCCAACATTTTCGAATTCTTATTTGGCTTTTAATAGTGCTCACCCTTACCATCAGAAAAAAGGTATTGTTAAGGGACAGTATGTGAGGGGTATCCGTATGACATCAAGGGAGAGTGATTTTGAGGATGAATGTAAGATTTTGCACAATATGTTTATGGATCGAGGCTATCCTAAAGATCTTATTGAGCCTATAGAAAGAGAAGTTAGGGAAGGTAGATATGACAAATTTAAACCCATTTTGGGTTCAAATTTTGTCTTGAATGAGATGAAATCTACAAAGCTTAACAGTGAGGGTACAGGCAATTTTGTAGTTGATTATAATGGTAGTGCACCTAGAATTAGGAAGATTTTGGAGGAAGAATGGTGTAGGTTTGGTCAGATTTCGGATTTGAAATGTATCTTTGAAGAACCTTTGAAATGTACATATAGAAGGGGCAAAAGCTTAAAGACTATTCTGGAGGGTAAATATGGTATGAAAAAAGTTAAGGAAGGGAAACTAGGAACCTTTAAATGTGGAAGGTGTTCCCAATGCCCATTTATTTGTACTAAGCAAACAATTTTTAGAGAGCAGGGACAGACTGATCCAGAGCAAATATTTTGCGAACTGTCACACCTCTGGGATAGTTTATTTAGGTTTGTGTGATCATTGTGATGCATTTTATATAGGGAAATCGGAAAGAAAGTTAAAAAATAGAATTTATGAGCATTACTATGAGATAAAAACAAAATGTACTAATAATGCTTTATACCGACATAAATTAATTTGCCAGGAAGCTAAATTTAGCTTCTTTGTGTTGGAAGTAGTGGAAAAGGATGTAAGAGGTGGGCTATGGAAAACTTCAATTGAGTATAAAGAGCTGTTGTGGCAGCTTTCCTTGGAGGCGAATAAACCTCCAGGTCTAAATGATGTCATCTCTTTAGCACCTGTACTCAAGCTGAGATCAGCTAAACTTTAAGTGTTTTCATTTTATGTTTTTTTATTTATTATTTTTTTTTCTATATTTATCTTATTTTAAATGTGTATTAAAATCAGTTTACATTATAAAGTGTTGGTAGTATAGGATACCACAAGCTGTAATGCTTTTGCTGGTTGTATTAAAGAATTTAGTTTGTTTTATTAGATTGAGTTATTATAAAGTTTTTATTAAATTTTGATAATAATATTAATTTATTAATCCATTAATGTATCAGGTTAGTGTGGGGGGAATCCATTATAATATATTTTAATGTATGTGTTGTATGCATTATAAGTCTTACCCCTTTAAATGTTTAAGTATCTTGTTCCCTTTAATTAACTAATTGTTTAATTATTTTGATGAATATATAAGGAGTGTTTTTTGTGTAGGGATGCATTTGTCTCCATCTGATGAAGTGGTTTAAACAAAAATGCTGTGCTGGTGTAATCGCGTTAGTGGACTGTATAGTCAAACTTATTGTTTCTGCGTTTTATTGGACTGAAGAGTCATTTTAATAAAGGAATTCGTGTGGATTATGAATTTGTGCCTCTTCCATCTGTTCTGTATTTTTGGTGTTTTGGTGAACATTGGAACAGTGATTCTTTTTGGTTTGTGTTGTTTCTCTCTCGTCCCCTAAATTTAAGCTCAATCCCTCTACCTACTTTTTTCTTCTCTAAACCTTATTTACTTCCTATAAGACTCCTACCTTATGGAGACATCCACCTCAGTCCTGGTCCATCCCCTTCCACCAACTCTACCACCTCCACTTCAGCTATAGGGCACCAACTCCACACCTCCCCAGCTAAACACCTGTCAATATACTCCATAAACCTACAAAGTCTTACAAACAAAATAACAGAATGTCATGCTTGGGTTGCCCACCACTCTTCCCACATTGTAACTCCCTGAGAAACCTGGCTCAAACCTCGTATCATAAACTCAGAAATTCTTCCTCCTGGCTATAACATTTTCCAGCAAGACAGACTTTCGAAAAAAGGGGGAGGTGTCACCATTCTATCCTCAGAACAGCTTAATCCCCCCCGCCACCTATCCCTGGCTTCTCCCCGGCAGAACTTATCTTTCTAAACTGTCACCTTAACCCACACAAAAAACTTGCCATAGAATCTATCTATATACCTACTGTCAACAATATTTCAGTTCTTGAATATATATTATCATGGATCTCCTAACATATATCATATGAGACAATCCTACTAGGTGACATCAATAGTGATTGGAATAAACTCTCCCCCAACTCCCCTTGCCTTAGTATTAACCTTTTCAGGTTCACTCAACTTATTTCTTCTCCCACTCACATCTACAAAAACTCCAGCTCCACTCTTGATGGGATCTTAACCTCCAACCCAATCAATACCATAACCCGACCACTTTATCTGACTCATTAAGTGATCACCTCCCTATCTCAGTATTTAAGACTACCTTCTCAAACCTCAAAAACCCACCGCTATTGAAACTGCTGCAACCTGTCTAGCTTCAATGCAGAAACTTTCTGTAACTAACTATCCCTTGTCAATTGGTCTCATCTATATAACCTCCTCTAAATGATGCTGTTTTTGAGTTTAACAATATTTTCCTAAACATACTAAATGCCCTAGCATTTCCCATCTGGAAAATTAGGATCAAATCTAATCATGCTCCCTGGCTCTCTAAAGATACCCTTTCTACTGTGAAAATTAGAGACAACACCTGGAAACAATGTATAAAGTCAAAATCGTCTCCTCGCCTCCTTAAATACAAATAACTAAAAAACTTTACTAAAAACTTATTATGCAGGACAAAATAAAATTCTGACAAGAAGCCCAAACTATCCAGTATTCTAAACTCCAAAAAATGTTGGCACACTATGAACAATATTCTCCATCCAGGGAAACATTCTACCCTGAGCCCATTCCCTAATAAAACACCTGTTGAAACCATTACTCTACTAAACAAGTACTTCATAGAGTCTATTAGCAAACTAACTCTCCCTGACAACAACCACAAACAACCCCCCTCTACTACATGCCTCCAGACAGCCTTCTCCTTGAAACCTGTTTCCACTGCCTATATAAAATCCTGTTTGCAGAAACGTAAGCCATGTTTTCCCTCCTTCAACAACCTACCCCCTAGTTTTTCAAACTTGTAGCCAGTTCTATAAACTATCCCATCTCAGTCCTTATCAACCATTCTATCAAAGAATCCTCAGTCCCTGAAATTGGGAAATCCTTGTATACAATTCCACTTCACAAAGGCAGTAGCTCCACCAGCTCTTCCAATTACCAGATGATAGCCATCATCTCTCCTCTCTCAAAAATTGTAGAGAAATGCATTCACCGACAACTTCTTAATTATCTACTTCAGGAAAACTTCCTCACCCCCTCTCAACATGGATTTAGATCTCATCACAGCACTTTCACAGCCCTTCTCTCTTTCATCCAGACTACAGCAGACACAAGTGGTGACAATAAACTAGTGTCATGTTCCTTCCTTGACCTATCCAAAGCTTTTGACACTGTTTCCCACCCAAAGCTCATCACACTGTACTAACTGAACTAAACTTCTCCACATCCACCATTCTCTGGTTCTCTAGTTATCTTAACAACAGACAGCAATTGGTTAGATGGCAGACTTCCTACTCATCTTTCTTACTTATCCAAACAGGTGTCACCCAAGGATCCTTACTTGCCCCCCCTCTCTTTAATATGTTTACTAATGATCTGTGTTCCACCTGCTGCACCTCAGCACTGATCCAATACACCGATGATTCTAATCTTATTAACCTCTCTGACAAACCTACTGACCTTCACTCCCTCACATAGACTTCTTTTAACACCACTGAACACTGGTTAATTGATCACCAACTCATCCTTAACCCAAAGAAAACTAAGTTTCTTCTTTTCCATCCAAAATCTATGTCCAACTTTAAAACTTCCTTCAGTCTCTCTTCCCTAGACAACACCATCATTCATGTGGACTACCATACCAAACTTCTAGGAATCACAATTGATGATCAACTGAATTTTGACCTTCATATCCAACAATCCAGCAAAAAAAAACAATCAAAAACTCGGTTTACTGTATAGTAACAAAACCTTCTTATCTGTCACTTCAAGGACTTCACTAGCTCAAGCCTACCTCCTCCCTTGTCTACTCTATGCTTCCTCTATAATTACCCATCTCCAAGCAAATATTTTAATCAAGCTTGAACAGACTTACAACCAGATACCCAGGTTTGTCTGTAACTTCCCTTACAGACCGCATCACTGCTTCTCTTTTAAACAACTACAAGGGCTCGAAATCCCTCAACTGCTCCAACTTCCATAGCTACAGATGGCACATTCTCTACTTTACA
Source organism: Protopterus annectens (assembly GCF_019279795.1). Taxonomy (NCBI): domain Eukaryota; kingdom Metazoa; phylum Chordata; order Ceratodontiformes; family Protopteridae; genus Protopterus; species Protopterus annectens. Next base: position 1,677,682,696 of record NC_056739.1, on the reverse strand, counting down.
AACCTGCAGACTGTCTCTCCCTGTCCACACTCCTATCCCTTTACAAACCCTGAAAACCGAAACCCGATACAACAATCTTAGAATAAAACAGATGGAAAAAAACAGGCACTTGTGGCTGAATGGACAAGCTTTAACCACCAAACAATAATTAAAACAATACATATTATACAAAGGTAAGTGCTTTCATCTTGTGACAATACCAAGACTTCATCAGACAAATATGCTTAATCATTAAATCAGTTTTAATACCCAGAACAATAACATCAGCAAGTAGATTTGACCAATAAGTAGTCACAAAAAACTACCACACCCCATCCCTCTTATTTGTATGCAGTTCTTATATTTTCCTTTTATTTTAAATATCAGAATATAAAACAATGACCTCATAATTCTTAAAAAACTAAAGTTAAAAACCTTTGAGCTACTAAATTTTAACACCTCATCTTGTTAAAGCTTTCATTCTAATAATACTAGTGATTGGCACCATTTCATTCAAACCAGGATAACTTGTTGAATTCAACCACAACTGCCAATACAGTTCCCTCTTTTCAAGTAGAATTGCCCAAGGACCTCCCTTTTCAGTTTGTTTGATCTTTTCCAGCACAACAAATTTAAACCAGTGCTTAACATGAGCCATGATATACTTAGAAAGTGCATTGTTAGTTTCACTTTTTCTAATATCATAACAGTGCTCATAAATAAGTTCATTAAGGGAACATTCCATTTTACCTATATAAAATAATGAACACTTTTGACATAGTGCAGCATACCCTACCCCCTTTATACACCAATCATATCTATACTTAAAATAAGTATTGAATTCACTTATTGTCACTTTCTCACCCAGTAAAATATATTTACAATAATTGCAGTGTTGACAGCATCTCGTCCTACATAATAATGCTGTTTTTGGCTTCACGGCTTGTCTCTCTAAGATAGTTTTTAAAGTTAGACCTTTTTGTATATAATATGGGGGCAATAGTCAAATTATTCCCAAAAATCAGTTTCTTCCTTTATAATTTTCCATTTTTAATAAAATTTCCTTAAGCATATCACTTTCTAAACTAAACGTAAAACACACATATTTTTATAACTATCCCTAGTTTTAACAGGGAAGTTTCTCTATCCATATTCTGCTCCTCTTTACTTATGATAGGTTGAAAATGTCCTACAAGTTTTTTGTTTACCACTTCTGTTTTTAAGTTGTTAACCTTTGCAAGCAGGTACCCTATACTCAAGAATAAAGACTTTAAGTTCTCACATTCATCTAAAAAAATCATTATTCCTTGTTATCATTCTGGCAGCATGCACAAACTGTACATTTACTACAGATCTTTTTTGAATAAATGGGTGTGTACTAGTAAAGTATAGAAAACTATTATTTGTTTCCCACCTTTCCTGTAACAAGTCTAGTCCAGATACAGATTTGCTGTATTCAGGCCTGTTTGCAAGCCTCTGAGTCCCCCAAGCCTTTCTGTGTTGGAGGGAAGCCATCTGGCTTATCAGTGGGAGTGGTAAGCTCTAATAGCCTATCTACCACAAGAGGAGTGGATTCTGGCCCAGAATTGTAGTTTATTTGCCATTTGGGCAGTTTTTTCCATCCCTTTCAACTTTCTGGTTTAAAAGCCTGCATTTACATGGGTTTGCAGTACTGGTGCCAGAAAGTCTACTCTTCAGTTTTCCCTTAGATCTTGCTAGTTCTTTTTCTCTTGCACTTCAAATAGCTTAATCACTTTGCACTTTAACAGGTTTTTGTAGCAATTATTGTAGCACACTTAAGCACACATCAGCACTAGCTGTTCATCATGGAAATAGCTCCAGTACTTAATAGTTATGACTACCCCTCCTGGCATGACTAAAGGGCAGTCCCCTGTGCTTTCTCCTATTAACCTGGTGCACTTGGGCATTCTGAGGCAGTGCAACAACTGCCTCATGTACACATACAACCCTCTCCTTTTGCCTCCCAACACTCAGAATTGTGAGAGGTGCACTTATATCACCAAATTGGAAGCTATGCACACTCCAGCCAAGACCGGACTAGCTGGTCAAGAGGAGAAGGTCACATCTGAACCACACCACATAGAACACATAGCCCTCCAGAACACCCACTATCACAACTCTCAAATAAAAACACAAACCACACACCCACCTTCACAGAGGCTCCCAATAGAAATTTACCCAAACCGCAGAAACCTTCAAGACAGAAACACACTCAACCACCACAACACAGCACAAACCAAAGGACACATAGCTCACCTCCACAGTGTGCCCCTCAACCTAAGCACCTAAGGCTAAACACCTTGCCCAATACACTAATCATAGGTAACTCAATAGTGAGGCACACAGATGTCCCACTCACTAGGTTGAATGAGGAGAAGGAAACAGTCATTTGTCTAGTAGGTGCCAGGATCTGACACATAATACACACACACACACACGCACACACACACACACACACACACACACACACACACACACACACACACACACACACACACACACACACACACACACACACACACACACACACACACACACACACACACACACACACACACACACACACACACACACACACACACACACACACACTCAGGTCACTCCACACACACTCAGGTCACTCCACAACAAGTACAAGTATAATTCTGTCATTGTCCATGTGGGTGTGAATGACCTGAGATGCACCTCCCTGAACTACATAAAAAGAGACATGGTGGAGGTCTCGGATTATGTAACCCAGGCAGGTATGACATTAGCCCTGAGCAGTATCCTATCATCACCCAGAATGATACCGCAGTACAAACAAAAAATGATTGACTTCAACAATTGGCTAAGTTTCTGGTGTCATTCTAAAGGGATCCAGTATCTGTCTGCTTGGGATGACATGACTGACAGACATTGATGCCTTGCCAGAGATGGCCTGCATCTGTCACCCCTGGGTTTCCGGGTACTGGCTAAGGCTCTTGCCACCCCATAGTGCCTTTTTTAGGCTGTGATCCAAAGACCAAACTACCACCATAACAGCTATAAATAAATGCAAGCTGAGGGTCATGCTGCTCAATGCTAGAAGTCTAAATCTCTAGATGCACTCATTCAAAGCACTCCTCAAACTGGAGAACATTGACATTTGTGCTGTAACGGAGACCTAGTTTAAAGCGGCAGAAAGCACCCCTACACTACTAGGCTATAACTCATTCCACACCTTTCAGCCCCGAAACATGGACCGAAGCTCCAAAGGTGGTGGTGTCTCCATATTAATACAGGATATGTACACCTACAGACTAGTAGCCCAGCATAATGCATCTGAGATACTTCGGGTACAACTAACATTCGGGAAGATGGCGATCAAGGTAATAGCCTGCTATAGGTCCTTAACCATGTCCATAGACTCTCACTCCATGTTCCTAAGCACCCTAAAATATATCAAGGTCCAACCTAACACTCTCTTACTAGGAGACTTCAACTACTCCTCCAACAACTGGGAAAACTACTCAAACCCCAATACACTGGCCCAACGCTTCCTAGAATTCTTCAGTTTCAATGCCCTGGACCAGCTCATTCTGACCCCCACAAGAAGAAGCAACAACCTTGACCTGGTTATTACTAACATGGGCGACTGTTGCCCTACACCAATAGTCAATACCTCCCTGGTCAGATACGGCCATAAACTAATCACCATGGAAATCCACATCTCACCCACACCCCCACAAAGGTAACCACCTTGAAAAACTTCTTCAAAGCTGACTTTGGACTCCTAAAAACAGAGGTGGCTAACTTCACGGCACCCATGCCAATGGAAAATAGCTGCATGACTGCCAAATCACACACCAAAGCACTGTACAAACATATACACAAATGCATGGAACTAGCCATACCCAACAGAACCAAGATGCTCTTCTCCAAAAAAGAAAGCCAATCTAGTGGTCCCCTGCCATTAATAAACTCTACAAAAGAAGGAAGAAACTGTTGCAGAAAAAGGTGAAGTCTCAAGACTGGAAACACTCCCTTATTAGCCTCAACAAAAAGTTGAGATCTCTCATCAAATCCTCTAAAGCCAGCTATGAAGGCAGAATTGCAGCAGACATTAAAAACAATCACAATGCCTTCTATAGCTATAGCAAGAACCTCCACAGCAATACTTGGATTTGCTCTGAGATACTGCACAATGGTACCTCCTATACTCAGCCAACAGATATTGCTAACATACTGGCTGACCAATTCACTGTCAACTTCACCCCTGTCTCCCCCCAAGGGACCAATCAAAATACCGGAAGAATAACAGGCAAACAGCATTACTGCAGCACAGGTTGAAGCTGCATTGTCCAAGGCCAAGAATGTAGCTTCCATGGGACCCGATAATATCCCTGGCTGTGTTCTACATGAACTATAAAGTGAACTAGCACCACATCTGTGTATCCTGTTCAGTCAAAGCCACACCTCAGGCTTTGTCCCTACTGAATGGCACACTGCTCCATTCATCCCTCTCCATAAAGGAGAAGCAACTGCAGACCCTGGGAATTATCACCCCATTAGACTGATGAGTCTGATATGTAAAGCTATGGAGCACATCATCATGGACCCGATTAACAAAGATATAGGAAATCTCCAAACTCTAGACCCCACGCAATTTGGCTTTATGAAAGGGAGATCATGTCTGCTTAACCTGGTTGACTTCTTTGAGTCAGTCACCAGGGCTGGATGAAGATAAGGCTACCTTAATCTGGTCAAGGCCTTTGACACCATTCTTCACTCAGGAGTTATTGATAAACTCACCAAACTAGGCATCAACCCCTATATCACTAGGTGGTATGCAAATTGGCTCACAGATAGAACACACAGTGTGAAAGTAGCGGACTCCAAGTCAGACTGCTGACCAGTCACGAGTGGAGTCCCACAGGGATCGGTCCTGGGTCCTCTCCTGTTCAGCACCTACTTCTCAGAAGTCCAGGCCAACACAAAGGGGCTCTGGCTGACCAGGTTTGCAGATAACTGCAAGCTAGGAACCATTATTAACTCCCCAAGTGATGCTGACATACTACAGAAAGGCCTCACTGAGACCAATGACTGGTGTCAAAACCATGGCCTTAAGCTTAATGCCAAAAAATGTGTCGTCATCCCCTTTGGTAAAAACTCAGTTCACACTAATTACCACATCGATGGGAGCCCACTGAATACTGAAGGCATTATAAGAGATCTTGGGACGCAGGATGACAGCAACCTCTCCTTCAACCACCACATTGCCACTGGGGTCAGAAAGTCCTTCTATGTGACACATCTCATTACCAAGAATTTTGCATCCAGGAAGATAAAGGTCATCGTCTCTCTCTACTCTTCCCTCATTAGACCAGTCATCGAGTATAATGCCCCATTTGGCATGTACCTCACTAGACACCTGCAACAGCTGGAGAGGCCACAGAAGTACAATATGAAGAGGATCATAGGCATTAAACACATGTCTTACATGGACTGACTCAAAATACTCCAGATATTCTCTGTCTCATATTGCCTACTTAGAGGTGATCTCTTCTTGATATACAAACCCATGTCTGACCCAGCTCTGTTAAAAATGCTACATCTAAAGAAATCCCAATCCCTACGCACCATACGCTCCAGAGACCTCAGCCTCATTATCACAATCAACAGAACATGCTGGAGGTACAGGTTCCTCACCCAGAGACTGCCCATGCTCTGGGATAGACTTCCCATACATGTCAAGCAAAGCACCTCTTCAAGAGAAATTTTGATGAGTGGATGGGTAATAGAAAGTTCTCCTCAGGGATCACTCCAGTGGCTCTACTTGATAGAGGCACTGGGAACTAAATCAGGTGGCACGATGCCAGGGCACTTCTATGGGCTAGGCTTGTAAAGGCTCCAGGGCCATTAGCCTAGCACACACCTATGAACCTATAATATGTAGGTTTTCTGCATATGCATGCTGTGTATACATTATTGCAAAAGTCCTTTTCCAACACGATGTCCAAATGCGCTATCATTTCTCTATTTGCTTGATAAGTGAAATTCAAGAAGGTTTTAGTACTATTTATGTACTCCTCAAACCTAGCTAGGTCATTCTCACTCCTCTCCCAGAGAATAAATATATCATCCAAATATCATGTGTAGGTCCTTAAGTTGTCCTTAAACTCACTACTTAACACAAATTTTCTTTCCCAATATGCCATCACAATATTTGGAAAGAGGGGAACCACAACAACTAATTTAATAATTAAGTATATTTGTCTGATGAAGTCTTGGTATTGTCACAAGACAAAAGCACTTATTTGTGTACGATTTTTATTGTCTTAATTATTGTTTGGTGATTAAAGCTTGCTCAGTTCAGCCACGAGTGCCTGCTTTTTTCATCATTTTTTTTCTCCTTTACAAATACCCAGGTCCCACAGACAATCATTTTCCTGCTGGTCCTTTACAAACCTTCACAATCTCTCTGTAGCACTGACCAACTGCTACTTACCACCTGCAGGCCTAACAAAATAAAAGACATATCACTTTATAAATGCTTCATATCTCAAACTTGTACAAACTCCCAACTAACATGCATTCTATGCAATCTTAAATCCTTTTCAAAAAAGAATTAAAAAACTACCTTGCTAACTCCCCCTCCTACACCTGTCACCACCCTACCTAACATTTTCTCTCCCAACTGTCAGATTACAACAAATTCCCCACCATACTTTTATGTAACTTTATAATAACTAGTCCTATGGCACCTTAGCAATGTCACTGACCATTTTTATACTTAAATCTCTTCATTTACCTCCCTTAGTTACTTCAGTTTCCCAACACCCCTCTCTCTTTTCATAAATATTATCTGTCTCTGTCTTTACTCTTCTTCACATTCCCCCAGCCCAGTGGACTAACCCAGTTAACAAAAGACAAATAAATTAATAAATAATAATTTGAACTTCAAAAAAAACTACCTTTTTTCTACTTTTTGCAAGAGGGCAAGCACCCCTGGACCTCACCTCCCCCCGTATATATTCCTACTCTGAGATTGCACTACAGTGGGGAAAAGTGTAAATTCCCCGATCCTCACTTCACAGTAATCTCCATTCAAAAACTTTGGATTTTTGAAACCTCGATCACATCATCCCGACAACATGAAATATTTTTTTTTTTTTTTTTTTTTATTACTGGATGAGTGGACTGGTTGGCAGACCCTTTTCAGCCAAGCCCCATCCCAAGGCCATAAATAACATACCAGAATTTAAGACGTAAACAAGTTGTTGACAACAAACAATGTACAGAGGACAAAGCAAATTAGCAAATTAATTAGTTGTATATAGAAAGAACAAAAATAAAATGCATGACATTAATATATAAATTAGCAGAGGATTGTGTAGCTGAAAATTGATAATGTATATGTACAATATTTGCAGTTGTATACAAATGTTCGCATTTGATAAACTTAATGCAATCAAGCAGACAATAGGCTCTGCTTTGTGAGCTGGTTTTGAGGCATTTATATTATTCACAGTTGTTACATAGTGTTAGAAATTCAAGTGTTGTTAAGACTGGAAAAGCTTTGCTAATAGGTTACAGCAAGTATTGTTAGTATAAAGTAGATAGCATGTAGTAACAATCAGTTTAGCATGATATTTGAGACATTGCATGGCATCTGAACGATTTGAACATAATCTATGTAGATTAACCCTGTTTATAGCATCTGCATTTAGATGCTTTGTGTAAGAAATGCCTTAATTAAGCTCTGCACTTTTCTAATGTGGTTTTTATTCTCATCTCTGATGGATCATGATTCCATGATGCTAGACCCAGTTTACCTATGGCCCTTTTGGGTCTATATTATATATTTGAACGCTTAACTGTTCGAATCGCTAAAGAACGAACTTTAGTGATCGAACAGTTAAATGTTCGAATATATTAAAAAATTTAAAAAAAAACAAACAAAAAAAAAAACTAAAGGGTGTAAGCAGGGGGGCAAGCCCCCATGCACTCCCCACACCCCCAGCTACTTAAATATACCAACTCCAAGATCGCACTACAGTGAAAGAAATGAGAAATTTTCCATTTCCGCACAGCAGCACACTGAAGTGCGATCTCGGAGGTAGTATATTTAAGTAGCGGGGGGTGTGCCCTTTGCTTTCTGTTTTTTTTTTAAATATTATTTTTTAATATATTCGAACATTTAACTGTTCGATCACTACATTTCATTCTTTAGCGATTCAAACAGTTAAGTGTTCGAATATATAATATAGAATGGCCCATTCACCTATAGCTGTTTTGAAATGTATTTTGATGAGTATCAGGTCATCTTCCTGCCAATCCCTCAGAGAATAATTTTGGTTTTATGGGAGGGCAGTAACCCCTTTGTTATTAATTTATAGATCTGTATGTTAAATATAAGTGTTGCTTTTTTATTTACAGGCAGCCAGTAGAGACACTGAAGGAGATGGCAATAATGAGGCTGACCAGTGAGCAGAGCAAATCTGCAAATTTTATTTATAGAAATTTGAATTTTATTTGTGTTTACACTAGAATAGTATGGTAGTAGGGGAGTCAATATTCAATTTTGGGGATAAGGATTTTTTTTTGTTATGGCTCTGTGAGTGGAGAGAGTAAGGCTGTAGGAGAGTGTATAGTAAAGCTTTAGTTGGTGGAGGGTTTTATTAATAATATTGTCAGTATGTTTTGTTAAGACTAGGGAAGGATCTAAGGTTAATCTAAGATATGTTTGTTCACTGGTCAGGGTGTAGAAGGTTTCCTGTTTGGTGAGATACTTTAACAGATGAAGTTTTAGGGAGTTTGTGAGGAGTCCTGAAGACTATGACATTGGATTTGAGTGGACTGATTTGCAGTTTATTATGCTGTCTCCAAGGCCACACTATAGAAAAGCTTGACTGGAGTTTTTCTTGAGGTGAGTGATGAGATTGCAGGATTCAAGCAACACGACAAAACCAGCCTACATAATTATATTCAGATGTGAAAGGTCAGTAGTAGGTGATAAAGTCATTAGTAAACAGAGAAAAGGGTCTATATTAAATTGGCAAAACGGCAGTATAGTGAATGCCATTTTGCCGACACATATAGCCTGAAGTCTGAAAATAGCAAAGGCCCAGGGAAAAAAAATCACTTGGCCTGAGCTGTAGTATTCCCCTTTACCCCACTGTAGTGCGATCTCAAAGTTGGTATATTTAGTTAGGGGGGCGGGTGTGGTGGCAAAGACCCCCACTTAGTTATGTTTTAAATTGTGTGTGTGTCTGTGTCTGCTGCTAGCAATTTCTTTCCCTGAGAAAGAAATCGCTGGTTTGACCATTCACAGTTTAGTGCGTTTGGTCTTTATGTGTCGCTGAAGAGGCGTTTGATGTAATGCCTCTTTGCGATTTTAATATAGACCCCCCCCAGAGAAAATAGTAGCAGAACAATGACTGGGACTTGAGGTACCCCTGTATTTGTCCTAGCAGGATTAGCTAGAGGGCTTTCTACAGGTACATGAAAGATTCTGTTATGCAGAGCATTTTCAATCCAACTGACTACTGGGGCAGTTTAAATTTTGTTAGTTTGTGGAGGAGCAGATTATGATTTACTCTCTCACAAGCCATAGTTATGTTTATAAATATGCAAATATTTTTTCTTTTTGATTTGTTTATATATCTCAGTATGGTGTCTGTCACAGTATATAAAACTGTTGTGTTAAAACCATTTCTGAAGCCATGCTTTTGGTCACAAAGAAGTCCATATTTGTTATATAGACACATGGACATGAATCCTTTTACCTCATACTTCTCAGACAGACTAAAGCCTCATATTGGACCTAGCAGTAGCTGTGAACACTTAGTTATTTCCTTAGTTATGCCTGATGTATTAGGTAGTTGGCAAGCATCACTGTCTGACAGAGTCCATGAACTATGACTTTTTGACCACAACAGTTGATTTTGTTTTGTTTGATTGTATTTCTAAATATTGTAGATGTTCAAATGGGGATACCCTTAGTGCAATAACATATCATATCTTCATTTATTACAAATTCTGTTCTTTGTTTCAAGGTCACAAGAATCAGAGAAGTAAGAAATAGTGAGTTTTGTATTCTTTTGCACATTTCTCAGAGTTTGTGTGCCCATGATGTGACATATATTGAGACCAGGGGTATGGGAGGGGCATATTTCCTCCATCCAAGAAGTCTTCTTTTCTAGTGTTTTACTATGTTTTTGTATGGGACTACAGTTTTATATAGAGTAGATGATATAGTTGCACTGTTTTGCATTTTAACTTAGATAAAAGTAATTAGTCATTATAGGTCTGATTCTTTATCAATGCTGGAGTTGAAAGAAGGGTCAATGAGTGTTTGTTATGGTAGCTAGGGTCAGGTAGATTACTGTTTAAACTCACAATACATCCTTGACTACCCTAGGGAAATGCAAGGTTCTCTCAGATTTTATTCCTATGGTCCATCTTCCTTCCTTTTTAGCCTTCTCTTCTTCATTCTTTTCTTTTCCTGTATTCTGTTGTCCTGGCTGCATACAAGGGTACCTCCTTACATTTTTTTTCAGACAAGGAATAAATATTCCAGAATGTCTGAACATTACCATATAATACACTTTTGTAACCAGAATAGGCACATATTCTCTCTCTAAACATCTTAATCCAAATTGAGTGTTTTAGTCATGGTATCAACCTATTCCATGATAGAATCCCAGATTCAGCAAACCAGCAATTTTCCATATACGTTTACATCAGTATTTTATGAAGTTATGTCTAGAACAACTCAAATTTACATCAGTGTTTCATATAGACAGACCCACAGGAATCAAATAAATATGAATCACTGAAGTGCACTATAGGTATGCTCATTAACTGTTAAGATCTAGATCAGGCAATTTCTGCGGTCAGAAACAGACAGGATCCCCCAAATCTACACAGGGTGGGCACACTCATCTGTCCATCCTACACCAAGTGCACAAGCCATTAATTGAACTCTTGTTGCTTGGGCTGTAATCAAAGATTTATTCCTGCTGGGAACCAGTGTAGCTAAATCAGATAATGTTGACTGAAATTCACAAGATACAGTCTGGTGGATTATATGACTTTAGATCCCTTAATTTCATAATTGTACATTATGTCCAGCATTGCCCCTTTGATTGTTAAATCTTTTTAT